>NC_136516.1:3157500-3225000 GCF_053919585.1 Euprymna scolopes
CATAGGTTTTTCAATCAGATCTTTTATGGATTGTGTGAAAGCTCCATGTGAGCCAATAAATACTATAGAAGAAAAAGTAGGAGGATATTGTGTTGTTATTATCGTATTAAGAAAAAAAGGTGAAATGTTTGAACTGAGGAAATATTAAAATTCCTACTTTGTTTATCAATAGTGGCCTGATACACGGAATCAAATCTACATAGAGTCCTTAATGCGAGGAAACTGGTAGTCAGAGTATTGATAGAGTGGGTAGGATTGGGGGTTTTGTTTGTGGAGTGCATAGTTTACTGAGCCGTATAATGATCCGTACCGAAACCTTTTTGTGCAGTGTTTTCCGCTGCACGCTTAACATTTAAAGCCTGCATATAACATAACATTATTAAAAAGAAGCAAGCGATGCGTGCGGTTACATTAGAAACATATTAAAATGTACGCTATCTTTCCTGGATATTAAAGGATGACCTTTTCCAAAGGCGTTATCTTTACATATCTACAATGATCAGTTTTGTGTATGAAATTATTTCAGGAATAAAACAAAAACCAAAACCTTAAACCTTTCACCCACGATCACAGTTTTGTCGGTGTAAAATTACCTGTTTCTGTGTTGAACACATTAGCAATAAACTAATTTTATTCGCCATTTATCGAGACCAAAAGCTACGTAAGGATATTTGTCAGTTGTCAGTTAGATGATGAACACTTTATGGAAATGAATTAACGGTTAATAAACTGCCAATTTCCAACGGATACAAAAAAAATAAGCATTTATACTTGCAAAGAAGGAATTAAATTTAAAATAGAACATTTTGTAATTGTAAAATATAAAGTAATGTGAAAATAAAAATTCAGGAGCGTGAAAACGTAAACAACTCGTAAAATAGAATTATTTGGAGAAATAAGGAAATGGTGTTTTTGTTTAATAGAAAGGCTTATAATACAAATACAATATAGAAAAATACATATTTAATACACTCTTTTTTCTTACAATATTTTTCTATATAAAGTACTGAACTCCTGAAACAGCTGGTTTAGTATTCCTTAGTTTACAGTTTGCGCAGATCAGCCGGAATGTATAGATGTACACTGGATTTCCTCACCTTTTTTTAAATTCTCTTTTGTTTGAAGATTGTAACGCTGGGTATGAGGCAGCCAAACCAGCTGCCAATATTGCCCTGCTTTTTATTGAAACCAACCGAGAGCTCTTTTTTTAATATTCTCGCTCTTACCTTAGGAGCAATGGTCTGGATGTCTTTTGCACTTGGTTCACTAGGAATATTAATTAGGTAGGACTTCAGGTTCTTATTTATAAGCCCCGTAGCACCTATAAAAAGCTGGTATGACTCATATCTTCCTAAGATTCCAGTTTCTTTACATATCATACATGAGACATGATATTGGTCTGTGTCTTTCTCTCAGCTCTGTTCAGACCTACATCAGTAGAGACACTCACTTTAACCAAGATGGCCACTCTTTATGACTTATTCCATATGACTATTAGCATTTTCTTGTGTTTTTTAGAACTAATTGATCCACAATTCTATCATTTTTAAACATTAGGCTATGGCACAAGGTTCTTTACGCTGTAATGTTCAAGAAGATAGTGCAAGTAACCATGTGATCTACAAGAGTATTAAAAATACATAATTTATTGGAATTTTGTCTGAGGATACGAATACCAAGGAAACAAAATGTGTCTTAATTTCGGTCGATCGGGAGCTACTATTTTCTTCAGGTATATCTTGTCGAACTCGATAATTGTTCTATTTTATTTGTTTTTATCTATCGTGATTATGAAGGGAATACTTTTTTTTGATATTCACGATTAAAAATAAAATGTGAAAAACTTCAGCAGACGGGTTTCGCCCTCATATAAAAATTCTTTATACGGAAAAAAATCAGGTAGGAACTGCATATATTTAAATAAAAAAAACAATCATGGTATATTTTCTTTTTCAATGAAAGAATATCTCAAAGAATAGTTACGTCTAAATTTAAAATAGTTCATTTATTTACAAAACGTGACCAATCTGCACGCTTTCATTTACGTTTGTTTTACCAGTTTTGTTTTCACATATTTTGACATCGTAACTAATAAATTTTTTTCATCTAATAACGCAATAATTCAAAACTCATCATTTTTATAACATAAAAACGTATTTCGGTTAACACAAATTCTACATTTGTATTTTTGAAACTGAATTATTTACGGTTTGTTTTCGTTGGAACAGATGAAGACAAATCTTTCTAAACTGAGGTAGCAGAAAAGAAATATCTGGTGGAGAGTTTGTCACGTACTTCTTTTGTCGGTGGGGGGGTACATTTTACTGTTTTCATTCGTTCTTTTATGTTTGAAATTTTTGTTGGGTAACGATAGATTTGAAATATAACAATGAAAAGCTGCTCAATATTCTTAGTGTAGCAGGTGTTGCGAACCCGAACTTCACGTCGACTCTGGCAACGCTGGGTATCCATGCTATATATATATATATATATATATATATATATATATATATATATATATATATTTATATATATATATTTATATATATATAAATATATATATATATAAATATATATATATATATATATATATATATATATATATATATATATATAATGTGATGTTATTCTGTAAAACTCCTCCTGTGTTTTTGAAAAAGTGAGGAACTGTTATTTCTAACGATACACAATTGATTGTGGAGCATTAGTTTTAGCCTACCATTAAAACTGTTAAGTTCGAATACTTCTGGAAAGCTCCCCACTCTCTCTCTCTCTTTCTATATATATATATATATATATATATATATATATATATATATATATATATATATATATATATATATATATATATATATATAAGGGGTGGTGAGTATGCGAAAAGCCTCTATCAAACTCGTTACTGAATATTTTGTCTACAGATTAGAAACTTGATATAAATGCTATTTAGATTGGAAGCATATTTTAATTTGGTGCTCTGCCGGGAAGATTGGCATCTAAGGTGCCCCAATTTAAAACAGAACAGTTCATCTTGGAAAGGTAAGTCGAATAAACCATTATGGCTGCTGTTACTTTTGCGCATACTCAAAAGTAATCAATTATTCCTCAGAGCAGCTAAATGTTAAACGTTCCGTATGTTTCTCTCAGTAGTTTAGAGGGTAACGAGAGAGATAAATAAAGACTAAACATGGAATGTCGCTAGTCTTGGTTTCGATTCTAGCAGATTGTGCCCAAGTCCTATTTTTGAAATCATTATCATATATTGCACTAACAGGCGGCCCGCAATTGCCCGGTCGAAAAAACACACGCTTAAATATGATATTTTGATTAATGCCGATTACGTATTTATTATTATCTTATATTGCACCCAATATATATTAATAATTTTAAAAGTAAAAGAAAAAGGGGGTTCGTTTGACTGTTCACATAGATTCGAAAAAGTTGTCGCAACACAAATTGAGAACAAATAAATGTAATCACATTCAAGAAAAGTTACTTTTCTACCAACCTGGATATGTGTTTAGTGTTTTTATGTAATGTAATATGTTTATTCAGCGTGAAAAACATACATTGTTCACTGATGTATTGGAACATTGAAATCGCACCCGACTCTCTTTCTTTGACGCGATAAGTTTAGGAAAATGAGTTAAAATACCAAACTAGACAAAATCATGTTAAAACCCACCGAATATATGTAAGCCTAGTTATCGGTAAAATATACTGAGCGTATTACTAACAGTATTTTGTCTATTTTTTTATTTTTAACTTCTTTTCCCAAACTTACCGTGTCAAAGAGAGAGTCAGGTTGCATTTTTAATTTTCCAATACATCGGAAAACACTGTATGATTTTCGAGCTGATAAAAAATGCAACATTAAAAAAAAACACTAAAACCATATCCAGTTAGGTAGAAAAGTAACGTATCTTGCCTTTGATAACATTTGTTTTTTATATATTTGATTTTTAACAAACATGCCTGAGATATGAAGACATATTTGATGCAAGGCTAAAAATTGAAACGTTAACCAATAGTTATTAATAGTTATTAAATAGTTATAAACTGTTATTAATAGTTACTAAATAACGTGTTCATATTCCTAACGCCGTCCTTCTACCTTCATCAGGCAAATTTCAATTCTTTTAATCCTCACACGTTTACACCGATTTCCCCCTGCTGAAACCTACAACTAAAGGTTCGCATTGGTTTGAATACCTTTTCATGTCTTTAAAGCAAAAAATGAAAATGGAGTTTCGTAACCCAAATTTTTGAAACATATATATATATATATATATATATATATATATATATATATATATATATATATATATATATATATATATATATATGTATATATATATATATATATATATATATATATATATATATATATATATATATATATATATATATATATGTATATATATATATATATATATACACACGAGGGGGGCAATAGGTAATGCCCGTGACACACTTCCAGTTGTCTGATCTAGTTGAAATCTTGCATGTGCAATGATTTCTATCCCTACGGGTTATGTGTCAACTTACAGGTCTGAACTAATCGTGGTTTCTGTTTTACAGGTATTTGAACTGAGTCAGGTGTGAAATGGAGCCTGTTGGATGCCGAGCAGTGATCCGGTTTTTGTATTTGAAAGGACGCACACCACAGGAGACTTTTCATTAAATAAAAGAAACTGAGGGTGATAATTCCCCATCATATGACCTTGTAGAACGCTGGCATCGTGAATTCAAATATGGCCGGAAGTCTGTGGAAACAGCTCCCAGATCTGGTCGTCCCCCCTTCTGCCATTCGTGGCATCTGTCCGTCAAGTTGAGGCTGCCATTTTGGAAGATCGACGCATTACTATTTGCCAAATAGCCCAAGATGTCAGGATTAGCCCAAGGTTTGTGGGAAACTATCATTCATGGCCATTTGCATATGCATAAGGTGTCTGCCAGATGGGTTCGCATGTTGCGCACACCATTCCAGAAGCGAGAACACGTCGATTGCTCGAAGATGAATTTGGATATATGCCAAGAAGATATTCAAAGTTTTTCAAAAGACGGATTACACAGGAGGAAACCCGGGTACATCACTAGCCCAGTCAATGCAATTGAAGCACTTGGACTCACCACCTCCAAAAAAGGCAAGTGTGAAGCCCTCCGCTGGCAAGGTCATGCTCACAGTCTTCTGGGACCTGGACGGAGTAGGGTGACAGATTTCCTGGCAAAGGGCACCACAAGTACAGGCCCTTATTATGCTTCACTTTTGAGGAAATTAAGGGAAGCTATCAAAATCAAGAGGCGGGGCAAGATCAGCAAAGCACCCTCCTCCTGCAGGACAACGCTCTGGTCCACAACTCGCATGCGTCCAGATCTTTCACCACTTCCAAGTCATGAAGTTGTTTTTGAAAGGAAAGCGTTTCCCAGATATGCAGCCTTGAGTTCTGAAGTCACGTCGTGGTTAGAGCACCAACCTGGGGTATTCTATAAAAACGGTCTCCAGAGCTGCATCAAACGATGGAAGAAATGCATAACTCTGGGTGGTTCCTATGTAAAGCGGGTCAGGGACATTACTTATTGCACGCCCTTCGTATACACACACACACATATATATATATATATATATATATATATATATATTATATACATGTATATATATATGAATATATGTGTTTGGTTATATATATATATATATATATATATATATATATATATATATATATATATATATATATATATATATATATAAGGGCTTGTGTGTACTATAATCATTATATTAGGCAAGTATAACTCATGTAGACTATCTGCATGAATGTATTTAAACGTATTAGTTAACTGGCGGTGAACACAGGAAAAAAAAACTAAAAAAAGAACTAATACAGAAATAATAAAAATGAATATGCAGATTCGCTTGATCTTTTGCAGATGAATGCAATTCCACGCACAATATATAACCCGGTTGCATTTTCATTTTAACTAATAGAAAAAAAAGGGTTTTTATATGAATATCATTACACACAAAAAGAATAAATTCTGATGAGTATAGGTATAAATTAATACATTATTTCACGAATTAAAATATAATACCATATGCGTATTTTACGACCGGGCAATGCTGGACTGCCTGCTAGTATTAATATGCAAGGTTTCGAGCACTTGTTTCAATTGCAGATAATTTCTAGTTAATGCGTTAGGCTTACTCTCTCCGACCACTTGATAATTATTGGGAAATGGAAGATGGCACGTGATAAACTATGTGGAAAGCATTACGGCATCACTAATTACTTTTCTCCGGTGTAACCAAAGCTTGCTTTTACTCACAAGAAGTCCAAGATCAACCGAAAAATGCCAAAATAGGCAAAGAGAACAAAAGCACTTGCTACTTCTAAATGATTGTATTTTTAATAGTGACCAGGCCTAACGATGCTTAATGTCGGTAATCTAATGGAAACAAATATATCAACCTTATTAAGTCATGAGATTACGAAACAAAACAGATTAAAACTAATGAAACACTTCCAATTCATCGACATATATTAATACAAATGCCTTAGAGCAGTTGTTCCATTTACAGACATTATTAAAAATGAAATCCATTTAATTAACAGACAACAATGTGGATAGGATTGACGCGTGTCTATCAATTTCTTGTTGGTTCGCGCCTACTCTCTCAACTCGCGCCTTTTTTTTTGCTTGTTCTGTCGGCGCGTTAGAAGAACTGTGCGAAACGGTCATGCCTGCTTTTGTTGATGCCGGACGGATTTGCACGAAGAATACTGGATACGGGGTTTGGATTCTATGGAAGCGTGACTGCGCAAAAATGAACTTATTTCAACAGCGCTGCGTGCATACGGTTCATCGTGTGCATTGTGTTCCATCAGGCGACCGTAATATTTCTCCCCCGCCTTTTGTTTTCATCCACAAACTGGCAGGCTCTTTGAAATTTCGTTCGTTTTAACACAACAAAAGACCCGATCGCACATCGATCTTAATTATTTTTGAGCCGATAAAAAAAAAAACAATTAAATTTTGATCTTGGCGTTGTTTTCAGGTTTCTTTCTCTTTTTTATTTTTAACTCTTTCCAGATAATCACCCAGGTGTCAAAACAGAAAAAAAAAAGCGAACAAAATTCGGAGAACAAGGAAATAAATTCCCATTACTTATTTAATAATATCCATATAATCAATACCAAAGTCAGAGCTTCAGATTTAAACAAAATATATAATCGGAAATATATAGAATATTGATTTATTTTCCACACTGGCACTTATGTAAACAAATCCCTATTTCTATTTCAAATTATAAAAAAAAGAAATAATAATGTTGAATAGTACTCAGGGCAACGCCGGAATTATTGCTGGTTCGCACACACGCATATTGAGCTGGATGCATACGGGTAAATATTGTGTAACTCTTCGAACCAAAAATGTCATCAAAAGTCATAACCATTGCAAGAAATGAGCAGAAACTTTTTAAATCAATATTCTTCAACTGACAAGTTTTGAAAACAGTCAGAATGGAATTTGGTCTGGGACGAATTTAATAAGGGTCAGTAGAATACATCATGGAAAAATGAAATTCCTATCTAAAGTTTTTGTAAATAAAAACAAATGCCAACATAAGAAGAAGGCATCGAGACGGCCAGTTGCCATTTTTGTCAGCCACAACACTCCATCACGCCCCATCTCTCGGGAAAAAAAAATATGCCTAACTTAGATTTCGGACAACAAATCGTAAAGTAGTTATAATCGAGTATATACCGGACAACACTATAATTGCCAGTGAGGTGGGGTGGGATGGTTTATCGTATATAATCTAGTGGTGTTAGATTCGGTGTCTTTACCATTATAGAATTCTCTGTTCGTCGGATCTAGAGTTATTGGTTATTTTAAATTTACATTTATGTCTACATCTGGCCATCAGTTCATCTCGTTTGAAATCTAAGTTAGGCATATTTTTCCCGAAGTACCTGTTTTATCCAAATTACTTATAAATAAATGAGATAGCCTTAAGAAAATAATTGTTCTCTGCAGATAATGCATTAGTTATTAAGCTGGGTTAAGTCAAAAAGACCAAATACTAAAACTAGATATTATTAGATTTGATACAAATCAACACAAAAATATAATTATTTTACTTATTTCTTTATGCGTGCATGAGAATAATTTTGTTGTACGGAGTGAATAAAAGTATATATTAACTGAAACTAGATACGTCCTATCTAATTGGGGGCGGCCAATATTACAATTTTCCACTTCTTAATCAATTAAGAATTGAAATATTAATTACAGCGACCGCTATAATCACCAATAAAATTATTTACATGAAAATATATAAAATATTAAATACATAAGACTCAATTTTTTTAAATCCATAGTATTATATTACAAATACAATATTTAAATGAATTATAAGATAATATTTATTTCTAACTAATTTTTACATAATAACATACAGATAGTTCTAAAACTTTGTATATAATATTCTTTTTATTTCTATTTTTATTTTCTTACTTTTATTATTTTTATTTATCTTTTAATAGACCTACTTTCCATGACTCAATTAACTATAGGACGCGTGTATAACATCCAGTTTATTTCCCTTATCTTTCTAGACTAATATGACAGTTAACATTTGATCACTGTCTCCTCTTTTTTTTCTTCCTCTTTTTTTCTTCTTTTTTCCAATACGCGCTGTTCTATTTCTTTCACTATATATCCGTATATTTCGCCCCTTTCTTCCTAGGTTAGTAAACGCGTGTCAAGGCATTTACATGTCAGAACGTACATTTTAGAGGCGTGTGTGTGTATGTGGGTGTAGGTGTATGTGTATGTGTTGCGTGTATGTGTGTGAGTGTGTGTGTGTATCTATGGTTACATCGAGCTGCCGCTTATAAGTGTCTAATCTAATATTTTTATTTGTTATTTTTAATTTTTATTTTTTTTAAATCCCTACCACCCTCTCTATAAAATGTATTAAGTGGATTGCTACTACCACCACCTCTGGTTTTTTGAGGGTCGAAGCCCGACCTTTTCTTTCCTTTTTTTCAGTATAAAAAATGTAATTGTCTGATTTAGATGCTTGAAAATACCATAAGGTTGAAATAAATTATTGCATCGACAATTATGTAATTTCCGTGTTATATTTTTTATCTTATTGCTCTGTTTACCACATTGAGCTCTCATACCCGGATTTCCTCTGGATTTATTCCATTATAACACTATATATGTATATATATATATATATATATATGTATATATATATACATATATATATATATATATATATATATATATATATATATATATATATATATAATTCGTCATCGTCCATAAACATGAAAAATTTACAAGCTTACATAATTTTTATTCCTTGACTGCTTGCAAATGTATTTTTCTATAAAGCTGCATTTCATATATCTGGTTGGTTGGTTGGTTGGTTGGTTGTTTTTGTTTTACGGCATATCAACCCTTTTCGGGTTATTTAATGCCGAATCCAAAGATTTTAAAGAAAAAAATTTAATAGAATATATTTGTTGTTTTCAAGTCGATTTCTATGTAACCAATAATTGGAACCCTAACAGGTACTACCACTCCGGGTCAGAGTGGACCTGGGAGCAATGGTAATTAAAGGGTGGCTCCACACTCCCCAAAACCCGCAAGGTATGGCCTCACAACTGGATATAGTTTAAGGTCATATCCAGGACCCCCATTGAGGGGCTTTTACCCTCTGCAGGGGGGGCCAGTCGGTGTATTCTAATTCCCCACCCACAGGGCCGTTCATATATCTGGATTATTAGAAACATTTTGGATTACTACACACATTTGGAATTGGAATTTTTATCGACGTGTCAACAACATAATATTGTTTCGGAGATGGGTATATTTGCCGATGACACCACTCTCTATAACAGATATGAGGGGAAAACAAATGAACACATATCCAAGAAAATGGCAGAAACACTAGAGGATGACCTCCAATCCGTAGTGGAATGGGGACAAAAATGGTTGGTCTCATTCAATGCTGCTAAGACTAAGCTTGTTTCCTTCAATAACTACAAGAAACCTTCTCTTCCACCAATAGCAATGGCCAAGAGCACATTGCCTGAAAGTACTTCTTTTAAACTCCTCGGCCTAACGTTTACAGGGAATATGAACTGGAATAGATACATTGAGAGCATTGCCAAGGCTGCTGCAAGGAAGGTTGGCTCCCTCTACCGTGCTAGAAAACTACTTACGCCTGCCAGTATCCTATACCTCTATAAGGCAACCATTCGCCCATGTATGGAGTACTGTTGTCACATCTGGGCTGGTGCATCTGCTGCTTGTCTCTCGCTCCTGGACAGGGTTCAAAAAAGAGTCGCCAACCTGATAGGTCCTGAACTGTCATCTAGGCTTCAACCTCTGTCCCATCGACGAGATGTTACATCCCTCTGCCTGTTCTGCAAATACTTTAATGGTGAATGCTCTGACGAACTGCAAACACTTGTACCTCCCCGACGTATCTACCCCCGACAAACCCGACAAGCTACTAAGTCTCATCCATTTACAGTAGAGATCCCTAGATGCAAGAAGGCCTTTTACTCCAATATTTTCTTCCCCAGAACTGCGGGTCTTTGGAACTCCCTTCCGGGATTCTGCTTTCCCAACTGCAATGATATGCAGAAGTTCAAGTGTAATGTTAACAAATATCTTTCTACTCTTCTCCCTTCATAATGACCCCGCTAATTAATTCCCTAATAGTAGCCCACTGCCTCAAAGTGGCACTGTGCCTTGTTTGGGGTGAAAATTGAATTAAAAAAAACAACATAATTCTGGATTCTTATTATGATAACAGTGTCTTCCGTTATATTTTATATCCACAATACTTGGTCCCCTCATGTGTGTATGTTTTGACTTTCAATATATCCTTTTATTAAAATAAACTTCACGAATTTTTGCACAGAATGTTTTTTTCTTTTGCCCTTATGACTAGCTTTCATGTAACGCTGTTTCAATTACTGCAAACAAAGTCATAGTTTAGGATATTTATTTGCTAATATATTTATTCTGATGAGAAAAACGCAATTATTAAAAACTCCTTGGGTTAAGAAATTTCAATATATTTTTTTGAGAATCCTGTCGAACAATAACTATGATATCACCCTCTCAATTTCTGATGTACAAGCTTGCAAATTTGTATATTGAGTATTCCGAACTATTAAATAATTTTGGCTCAAAAAGGCAATTCAAACGCATCATCCAACACGGATATTCTATATCAACCTTCACTTTTCCCAAGGGTTTACTTCTACATGCGCAGCTGCCATTTCTCAACGGCAACATGCATACCACATATCTGTCTAGTACAAATAAACACAGGCTGATAGGAGCCATGAGTAATTGTGACAAGAAACTAACCGCAGCTAAAAGAGATTATACCCAAGCCACGAAAAAACAGATTCAACCGCAAAAATTCGGAACTCGTTATTCCGGGGAAATTAGGAACAATTTAGTAAATAATGGGCAACGAAGAAATCCCTCATAATCCAACAGTCTTGGGGGTTTTTGCACGGCAACCGAGAATGCTAACCTGCTTGCTAGTGTGCTAGAAAGACTACTTTCGCTTATAAGTAGCCTGTAATTTTACAAGGGCACTAGTCGAAAGTATCTTGTATTTCTACAAAGCCATGTGCGATTTTTTTTACACATTTAGGGTTAGTGCATCTGAAACTAGTGTCTCACTCTTAGAGATGGATCAAAAGAGATTCGTCAACCAAATAGGTCCTGCACTTACACGGCTGTCTTATCGACTAAATGTTGCACACAGTTTTACAAGTATTTTAATGGCAAGTGCTCCGACGAACTACAAGCCCACGTACCCCTTTGTACGTAGATACACTGGACAAACCTGACAAGCATGAAAATGTTACTCCTACATAGGATAAATACTGAGATGCCAGAAAGCCTTCTACTTTAATAGTTTCTTTGCTCTGAGTGTTAGACTTTCGAATTCCATTTCGGGTGCCTCCTTCCCTGACTGTACTGGCATGCAGAATGTAATGTAAACAGACATCTTGCTGCTCAACTCCCTATATAGTGTCCTTGCAAATTATTTTTCAGATGGCAACACGTACATCAAAGTGGTAATGTGCATTATTTGGGGTGAAAATGAAAACCATAACGGCGAAAAGAAATGTTTACAATGTTTATGAATAAAATTGTCAGATAATAGATGGGCTACCATAGACAATTATGTCGATCGGATTTACAAAGTTCGACAAAAACAGCAGTAAAGCTAATGGTTTAAATGCGATTCAGCTACACAATTTTAATTTGTTCTTGTAGCGTGATATAAAAATATACAAGAATTCACACGCTAGAATTAAAAAAAAAACAACATTTCATTCAACACATTATTTGTATGGTATTCACAGATACACTCTTAAAAATCACAATGTAGAAAACTTGATATATTTTTGTATGTTCACGGATACATTATTGCTCTTTTAATTAACAAACGGAGGCAATATTTTGCTGTTGGATTATTTACCTATTCAATATTGTACAGCGTATATTATATAGAAGCTAATACAGTGCATATGGTTTAAAGCTGACGATGTATTACCATATTCTGCAATATATAACAGAGTACTTTAATTTATAAATCTATATATCTATAGAAATGAGTAGTTTTCTATGAGGGCAACTCTCAACCTATATAATCCACGAAATGGTTATCCCCATACTTAGTTTAATCTATACATTTTGCAAATATGTAAGAGATTTTTTAATCAGTTTTCACCTGACAAAAGGCCTATTAAGGAATCAAAATTGAAACAATTGCTACTCAGGGATGATCTGATCTTGATCTATTTGTCAACTCTATTCCGACTGCGCAAGCATGAATCGTTCACATGAGAGCGTTCTTATGTTAAGACTAAGTCGGTTTGAAAATACTTTTTTAAAGTCTTGGCATGATGACCCAATTGTTATTGTACTTGTTTCACTGTCTTTACTTCTTTGTTTCCATATTATTTTTTTCTCATCAGCCAATACTCATATCATAAGTATTGACTGAAGAAAGCTTGATATGAGTATTTAAAACTTATAGGGTTTGAAACTGACTTGTCTCCCCTTAAGATTTTTTGTAAACAAAACATAAATACACTCTTATTTTAGGATTTTTTTATAATTGAGCACTCTGATGGATTTATTAAAACAAATTATATGTATGTATATATATATATATATATATATATATATATATATAAAGTGATAACTATAAATTTAATGAGGTTATTAACAGTGCTCAATAGAGAAAGATATGGTTTCATTTATATTCAAATAAACATTTTATATCGTCGCTAAACTGAACATGGTAATTTCCAGATGGTTCGCATAACTAGAATAATCTTCAGAAATGTATTTATTTATTTATCCATTATTATTATTATTAGTAGTAGTAGTAGTAGTAGCAATAGTATTAGTAGTATTAGTAGTAGTAGTAGTAGTAGTCTCAAAAACCTGGCAGATGGTAGACTTCTCAGTACCATGGGGCAGGAATGTGAGAGAGAAGGAGAACGAGAAGTGGAGCAATTATAATCCATTTGCCTTGGAGATAAGGCGTATACACGCGGTTAAAACACAGATAATCCCAGTCGTAGTTGGTACGCTAGGAATAGTATCAAACCTCTGGAGGGACAATTGAAAAAACTGCAAATCCCCGATGATTTATGCGGCCTTCAGACCTCTCCCATTGTAGAAACCACCAACAGGAAAACCCTTGATCTTTGAAGCTCCTGGTTTGGAGACAGGATTGAGGGAAATC
This sequence comes from Euprymna scolopes, assembly GCF_053919585.1. Classification (NCBI taxonomy): domain Eukaryota; kingdom Metazoa; phylum Mollusca; class Cephalopoda; order Sepiida; family Sepiolidae; genus Euprymna; species Euprymna scolopes. The sequence goes on from NC_136516.1 coordinate 3,171,311, forward strand.
CTCTGGAAATGAATCCCATCCCTTTCCAGAGAGACGTTGATAAACGAAATCAGAATTATTATTATAATAATAACATTAACAATAACAATAACAATGATAACGACAATAATAATAATAATAATAATAATAATAATAATAATAATAATAATAATATATTTCATTTTTAACAACAAAGTATGCTTTAGTTTTTCTACAATTGTAGTAGGTTGTCATGTATAACTAATTGCAAAATATGCAGTACAAAGATTATACAAGATTCTATCGATATAAATAAAAATGCTTACAATAACTTGGTAAATAATACGAGAAATTTTCCATTTAAATAAATAAGCATGGTAATAAACACGAAAATCGTACACATCATGTATTTTGAATTTTTTAATATCAAATACATCATTGATATACACTTTATATTATTATTCGATTGTTTTTTAGTTTAACCTATCCGCGAAACTTAGAGTGCCATTTTCTACATGTGTTAAATCATACTTATTTTTTATTTATTTTTTAAATAACGTAAGTGCTCACCTAGTTAATATTATTTTAACAAGGTTACTTAATAAGATGATAAACGATTGGCTTTCAATATTAAAAGAATAACGTTAACAGTACTTTTATGAAGAGCGTTACTATTAAACGGATGCTGTATCGGGATAAAAAAGAATGGCCATCAGATAACATTAAACCCATAGGCGCCAGGATGCACCGGTTTCTTATCTAGCATACTTTCTTTCAAAGTAGAACATATCCAATTCGTTACTTGAGGAAATAGATATCCAGCACAAACCTATAAGAAAAGTTATTGCAAATACATTATTTGATATAGAGACAAAACCGAAAATAACACGGATTTGTTTTTGAAAATAGTAAATGTCAAACCCAGATATCATAAACAGTTTGACATTTTAACACTTCTGACTCAGTTATATATATATATATATATATATATATATATATATATATATATATATATATATATATATATACATTTTATTATTATTATTATTATTATTATTATTATTATTATTATTATTATTATTATTATTAACATATTCACATGGTCGGGACACTGGACATGTTAATGATTCGGACAATCGTTGGTTAAAAATAAAACTCCGTTTGGTTGCTTCTACAGTAGAAACCAGCCATGAAATGTAGAAAAAAAAGAAAGATACCTATTTAATTAAAATGAAATAAAATTAAATGTTAAATGATTCCATCATAAAAGCGAGGGGAGAAGTCACGTGCCATATAAACTGCAGACAGAAAAAGAAAGGCAGGAAAAAAACGAAAAAAAAGGAAAGAAAACTAAGTAGAAACGCCCAAGGATTATAAGAGAGGAGGAATTGGGGAATAAGGATATCGTAAGACGACGAGATGAAGGGGAGCAAGTACTTTTTATAAGACTGCAGAAATGGCGGAAAGGAAGACTTTACCAAAGCGAATAACAAATTATTTCATTGATTTTTAGCCGAGAGGAGATATATTTTCAGTATATTTTATTCACTGTATCATTTTTCGCGCCAAAAGGATTCAATTAACGTCTGCTCGGTCATATTTTGTAAACAAAACAGAAGAAAAAAGCGGAGGAGGAGGCCTGCGAACCGGAGGAGAAGGGAGAGACAGAGATACTGTGAATGAAGAGTGAAAAGGTAAAGAGAAAAGAAAGATAGAGAGAAATAAACCGTATATATAGAGAGAAACTGTGTCGAGAAAGAGAGAGATAGATCGTATAGAGAGAGAGGGTCCTGAAAAAAGTTGTCAGCAGGCAGTGGAACCTCAAAGCGATAAGACTTAAGTCAGCGAAGTTCGGGTTGGCGAAGCCGGCGACGACGTGGTAGCGGCGTCGCGGAGATAAATATCAACGACATCATCCGATGATCAGCGGTAAAAGTTAATATATTGACTGAATAAAAGACGTAGATAAACACAGCAACAAAACAACAAAAAAAAACATATGCAATGAAAGGAAGAAAGAAATGATTCAATATAACAGCAAGTGAAGTTGAGAGAAGTGACCGGGAATGAAGCACACGTGCAAGTTTGGAATCAGACGTGAAAATATATTAACATTACACGAAGGAAATCACACATACTAATTGTTAAAACAAGTTTTATTAATTAAAGATTAGCGGAAAATTTACAAGCATATATTGTTTAATATAATTTTCAAGATCAGAAGAATTTGTAAAAAAATGTATTTACTAAACGTATTCAATTTAGGAGACAAAGATGCGAAGTTAGACAAAAAAACATCTATCTTTGCATTTTATTTTCCCTCCCCACTAATAAGAGAAATAAAAACAAAATAATAATAATAATAATAATAATAATAATAATAATAATAATAATAATAATAATAACAACCCCAAGGCATGGACAATAGAATGCCTAAAAATGTATAAAATACCAAGCGGGATCACCAATGTAATAGAAAATGCAATGAAAACATGGAGACTAGAATTGACAGCAGATGGACAACTCATAACAGAAATAAACATACAAAGAGCCATCTTCCAAGGAGACTCATTATCATCATTACTGTTCATCATGGCCATGATGCCCTTGAATAGTATTCTGAGAAAGTGCCATGCCGGATACAAGTTCTCCAATACAGAGGAAAAAATGAAGCACCTTATGTACATGGACGATCTGCAACTTTTTGCAAGGACCGAAAAGGAGTTAGAGATACTATTTAACACTACCAGGATTTTCAGCCAAGATATCCAAATGGAATTTGAAATGGAAAAGTGCGCACTACTAGTTATAAAAAAAGGGAAAACTGAAAACGACAGAAGGCATGGAACTACGCAACCAAAGAAGACAACTATAAATACTTGGGAATTATGGAAGCGGACACAATCAGAACAACAGAAATGAAACAGAAAATTGGAAAGGAATACCCCAGGTGAACAAGAAAACTCCTGGAAACTAAATTATATAGCAGAAACCTAATAAAAGGTATAAATACATGGGCAGTGTCACTAGTGATGCACTCTGGGCCGTTTATAGGATGGACAAAAGAAGAACTGAGACAGCTCGACCAGAAAACCAGGAAATTCATGACCATGCATAATGCACTACACCCAAAGGATGATATTGACAGACTCTAACTGAAAAGGAAAGACGGCTGGGGAGGACTGATCTCTATAGATGACTGTGTGAAGGACACAAACAAAGAATGAGAAAAATACATAATGCAAAACACGGAAAGGATAATTATAGCAGCGAGAGATACGGAGAAAGCCAATAAAACAGAAAACAGAGAGACAAATCACAAAACAAGAAAAGAGAAATGTGAAGAGAAACCACTCCACGGAAGATTCGTAAGAATGACAAAAGATGACAATAACGAAAACACCTGGACATGGATGCGAAAAGGACATATAAACCGAGAAACTGAATCCCTAATAACCGCAACACAAGATAACTCGATGAAAACTAACCATATCCAAGAAAACAGCAAATGCAGACTACGTGGACAAAGAGACGAAACGATAAACCATATAGTAAGTGAATGCAGCAAACTGGCCCAAAAGGAATACAAACACAGGCATTACCAAGTAGGGAGGGCGGTGAACTGGGAATTGTGCAAAAGGCTGCATTTTCAGCGTACAGGTAAATGGTACAAGCATAAACCCGCAACAGCACTCGAAAACACGAACCACAAAATCCTATTGGATATGGACATACAGACGGACAAACCCATCCAAGCAAGAAGACCAGATGTCGTAATAATTAACAAGAAGAGAAATCTTGTCAAATCGTAGACTTTGCTTTCCCAGCTGACCACAGGGTGAGTATGAAAGAAAAAGATAAACGAATCAAATACACAGAACTAACCAGAGAGTTAAAAGGGATTTGGATGATGAAGAAAATCAAAATAGTACCGATAATAGTAGGAGCACTAGGAACAATCCAAAAATATCTGGAAAAAAGAATGGCAGAAATTGGAATCAGAGGAATAGCTGCAAAAATACAACGCCTAACGATAATGAAAACGGCTGAAATATTAAGGAAAACCCTTGCATGCGGAGAATAGCACAAAACAATATAACGAAGCAGCGTTACAGGGAATGAAGAACAACGAAGCTGCAGATCCACATGTTCTACACCCCCCATCATGCATCTCTCCATTGTTTCACCACCGTTCCTCCCCAAGTGATAACAAAGAGCCGAGAAGGGTCAAGGAGGATGGAAAGACCTAGGAGAGAGCGTAAGGCAGACCGCCGCTGGACAAGTGCGAAGAGAACTGGGATCTTGGGGAGGCTTAGTGCCACTCAAATTCCAGTATAAACCAATGCTCACTGCCAGCGAGAAATCAATGGTAAGAGGATGTTGCGATGATTCAAATTTATTTGCAAATGCAATCGAAGGAGGAGGAGAGAGCTGGACGTCTGGGGAGACTTGTTCTCACTCAGCTTCCAGAGAACACCACAGGTCTCTAATCAGATCGTTTGCTGACTCGTGTGAAAGCTCCATGTGAGCCAATAATAATTGTAATTATATTAAGAAAAAAAGATATTATCAAAAATAATATTAACACTAATATTCATAATTATAACAATGGTAGGAACATAGTGCAATGATGATTTATATAGCAGCAAATGGTGGTTATGAAAATTATCAATGTGTAAACATTGTCCAAAAGCCTAAGCTCTATTTGTTTACAAAAAAATCATTGTTTATTGCACTAGTAGCGCTTTGTTTATAACTTATCAATTTGTTCAACCCACAATAGGTAGCATTTATAGTTTTTCACATACAGTATTGTTTCGCTGTATCACATCTCAGCAATGCGGCTAGACATGCAACTACCTCAAAATGTTTTTTTTTACATGGGAGTCACCACTTATCAAGGCCCGGAGGCCACTCAGGGAAAGGGTTATAGCGTGTACAGTAATTAATGAGATAGTATTGTAGTAATCATTAACATTGGAGATATGATGGAGTATCTTTCTTACTTAAGGGGGCGGTTCGTCACGAACTTGTTTATGTTGGACTTGAAAACATCCAAGTTGTAGTCAGGTGGGAAACAGGCGAACGGAAGAGAGTTCCACAGGCGTGCACTTCTGAGAAAGAAGCTCTGCTCATGGAATCTACGTTGGGATATAGGCACAGATAAAGAGTGGAGAAAATTATTGACAGTAGTTTCAGCCAGACGGGTGTTTCTCGTGAAAGAGCGGCGAGGGGGATGAGACATTGAAGCTCAGACGAGCGCTTGCTATGGAAATAACGATAAAACAAAGACAAGCTAGCAACGTCTCTTCTGTTGGAGAGAGGCTGCAGGGAAGAGAAAAGGGCATCCTCCACTAAGCTACGAAGTCTATCCTGTATTCCGTAAAGGCAGGGTAGACTGTTTTTAGCAGCTCCTGCCCAGATGTGGCAGGCAGCAGTAGTCCATCCTTGGACGTACTTGACTTTTATACAGATAGAGAATTGCATCAGGTGTGAGATATCTTCTGGAGCGATGGAAGGATCCCACCATTTTCCCAGCGTCCTTGGCAACAGACCTGATTACGTATTCCATTTCAGATCCGGAGTAAAGGTCAAACCCAAAAGCTTGTCAAAACATGGAGTTCCCCCCCAAAAGAAGACCCACCCATTTCAATTGATACCAGATGAGTATCTGAGTGTTGATGATGCAAAGATAGAAGATTGGTTTTGGGTGCATTAAAAGTAAACAGCCACCTCTTCCCCCACTGTACCACGCGCTCAAGATCAGAAGAGAGAAAATTTGAGAGAACCTTATCATTAACGGCCTTTGATGTGTTACCATAGATGATCGTGTCCTCAGCCAAGATGTCAACGAATGATTTAACTATGTGTTTTGGGTTTGATATTTTCTTCTTCAAAAAGCGAATATAGCTATGCAATATAGCCGATACATTTTGTGCCGTCAAACCTCAAATAACTCGGATACACCGGCACCGTCGCAGAGTAACAAACAAGTAAAACAGTAAAGAAACCAGAATCGTTTTCAGCATTATTTTAATTGCAAACGACATACATTTAATAGTAGAGCTTCCAACACAAACCATTCTATTATATTTCCAGAGTATTTTCGCACACACGTGTGCTGTTAAGTCTTTCTCCTCGCCACCCCGTACAGTGTTTTCTCGTCCCAACTTTACACGACCATCATCCGCAACACACATTCTCTATCTATATAAAAAGCCAAGTACGTCCAAGGATGGAGTACTGCTGCCGTATCTGGTCAGGAGCTGCTAAAAGCAGCCTATCCTGGCTTGGCAGAGTACAAAATACACTTAGCAGCTTAGTGGGTGATGCGATTTTCTCTTCCCTGCAGCCTCTTCGCACAGAAGATACGTTGCGAGCCTGTCTTTGTTTTATCTTTATTTCCATGGGAAATGTTCGTCTAAGCTCCAATCTGTGCCCCCTCGCCAATCTTTCCCCCAAAAACACCCGTCTAGCTGAAACCATTGTTGGTAATTTACCCAACTCTTTATCTGTGCCTAAATCAAAACATAGATTCAGTGAACAAAGCTTCTTTCCTAGAAATGCACGCATGTGGAACTCTCATCCGTTTGCCTGTTTCCCACCTGACTACAACTTGGTCCAACATAAAGAAGTTCCTGTTGAACCGCCCCCTTAAGTAAGACACTATATCAGGTCTCCATTACAAGCGATTACTACAATATTATCCCATTGATTACTGTACACGCAATAACACTTACCCCCGAGTAGCCTCTGGGCCTTGATAAGTGGTGACTTCCTAGTAAAAAAAAAACACTTCGACACTGTGCTCCTCTTTTTCCGTTTTTTTTTTTACTTGTAACGTTTGCTGCTAGTTTTGCACACAGGCCCATAGTGCCTTGCTACAGTTATAGGCTTACGAATTAAGATTTGATGCGAAATTTATGATTAAGAATTGTTTAAGTCGTGTTAATGTTTTCATTAAGTTATAATCCCTAATAATCTTTAAATATGTTTAATACTTAATTCTTTTCAACGTTTTATTAGAAACCGTATACACAAAGCTTAAATCAATTCAACGCATTATTTTCTGACAAAAACCCGGGAAAATAGAGAGTGACAAGGAGAAATAAAATATACTTTTATAGAAACGCTCCATATATATATATATATATATATATATATATATATATATATATATATATATATATATATATATATATATATATATATCTGTTTGTATGTATGTATATATGTAGACGACAAAATACGTGTCATAATAATATATTTAAAATAATATGTATGCCGCTCCCCATATAAGGCTACCCAGTTGGTTAAAGGGGAAATTATTCCCTAGTCGCACTAAGGTAAAAATGAACTTTGGTAAATAATTGTACTTTATTCAAAACGTATCGTTAAAACACAAACAAATGATATCTAAATAAATCGCGATACATCCAGACAGTCGAGCGAGATGGACGCGGAGATGAAGGGGTTAGGCTCATTAACGCAGGGTCCAATTTCGAATCTCGCTAGATTCAGCAACTCTGATGTGTCGTAGACGACGGAACACGTGCCAGTTGATAATTATCTTTTAAAAAACAATATATATATATGTATATATATATATATATATATATATATATATATATATATATATATATATATATATAAGTACATTTAAAGATTATAAACGAAAGTTTCTGTGTGAGAAACAAAAATAAAATGGAAATCAACAAGTGGGATGCAGTGTTAACGACGTCCGATCATTAAAACTCTCTCAAACTGCTCTACGCTTATGCCTGCATTTAGCATTCATAGACTATGAGTAAAGTTCAACACAATGGAGTCAAATGTGACTTTGCAACTAGGTTCAACTCCCTTGATCAGTAGTAAATACCAACTCCTACTTTGATATTATACAAGCATGATCCAATATTGGCAATTAATTTGATGAACACAGCAATTTACACAGTATTATAGCATTCGGTATGTGTTGCATAGCTGAACATATTAAAGAGAAGTGACGCAGAGTTTATATTGGGGCACATATAGAACGGGACTCATGTAATATAGAAATAACGCTGGTGATGATGATGAAGGAGAGAAGACATTTATATATGTTACAGTTCTGGGATGCTTGGCAACTCATATATATATATACTGACTGGAGATGTATACATATTCTTAACACAGAGGAGGGGAGATGCATAATCTTTGAAGGGTTACACAATGCTCCTTATAGATAACGATAATAACAATTACCTTCTCAGTTGTAACTAAATGACGACACGAGACAACACGTACAAAATATGATGGTGGCTTTATTTATTTATGGGATTGACCGTTCGAATAACGTCAGTAATTCACTTGTATCTACATGATTAATCTTCTGCTCCTTGACCTCTAAAAGGCCACTGTCTGACCGTGTCAACACTTGTCTGACCAACTCTCTCTGACTGACTGGCTAAGTGACTCTAAAATCCGAACCCATAGATCTATATGGAGAATTGCCCTTTGTCGATGACGTCAGAAGTGTGTTTTTTAAACGGGACTAATTTCACGTAGTTGTTTGTCCAAACACACTTCTGCAAACAAAAGAATCCTCCCTTAATCTATTTTTTAAAATAACCTATTTTTTAACAATATATTTTTTAATTTCATTGTTCATTCTTTTAGTGAAATATTAAATATTCAGATTTCTAAAGAATGGGCAATCAACTCTTTTTTCTGATATAAACAATATTTAACTATTCTAACAGAAATTAACAATAGACTAAATTTCTTACAATCAATTTCTTAACCTTGCCTACAGGGTTCGATTTTAGGCTTATCCTAATCTCATTTTCACTTATCTAATAGTCTTCTTATTTACATGGAAAAAGGGCAGCTGTTTTCTGTAACATATGAACCGCCTTTAATGTGATATATTTAGTACATTTAAACCAAGAATAACAGACTTCGGCATTTATTTATTTAGATTACATTAAAAATGCGAAATAAAAATGCATTATCATTGTGAAATACCGACAGGAAAATTGGCAAAATTATAAATTCCCTCTCGTTATATACAAATTCCAGGTAAGCGTCACCTTTGTTCATTTTTAAAGTTTTAAAATTAACCTCGTTTTCCTTGAGTTATACTTGCTGCAAGGTAAGAGTCTTATTTTTTAGATGACGATTATATGGTTCGACGATATTTCACTTAATGCTTTTTTGTATTGCCTTCTTGTAAGCTAAATAGTTCCCTTTGTTTGAAACTACACCCGCTGGCTTTTATAAACAATTTTATTTCTATTTCTATGAGCCAACGTATGTTAGTATCTTTGTTTAAGGCAAGTTTTAGCGCTTTCTAACTTGTCAATATACTTTCATTTCTTAATGAGTCAAGTTAATCGTCGTAGCTCTCACACCCTTTGTAATATCGTATGAATTCAAATATTTTATCATCGGCAATGATTTCCTTGATACTTAGCCACTCAAATATATTTCTATAATGACATCCTCTACTTAAGAATCCATAAGATATTTAGCAACACTTGAAGTGAAGATCATTTCATCAAGCTAGATTCGAATTTCAAATACGCAGGTCCTATTTCCGCGAATATACTTTCTTAAAAAACGTCACCCCCCTTACACTGAATTGTGAAAAGTAAAGTTATACACACACACACACACAGACACATACACACACACACACATATATATATATATATATATATATATATGTATATATATATATATACTAACAGTCAGCCAGGTAGTAAAATTATTTAAGTATGATATTTTGATTAATAGAGAGTTCGTATTTAATATTATATTATAATCGAGCAAAATATATAGTAATGATTTAAATGTTTTGTTTTTTTTAAATGACACGTACAGAATCGAAACCAAAATGTTTAGCTAAAATTTTTCTGTTTTGTTTGACGTTAATGCCTGAGCTATGAAGACATGTATGCTGCAAGGCTAAACATGAAGCGATAGCTATTATGTTATGCCATCGTTTGCCCTTCACCTGGCAAATTCATTTTTTTTTAATTTTCACAAATATTCATCAATTTTCCCCAACTAAAACACACATATAAAGTTACGCATGGGGTCGAATATTTTAACTTTCATGCATGTAGACCAAAATTACCATAGGGTTTTTTTAAGCACATATACATACGCATACAAATATATATATATATACAGAAAGAGCTTTGTGTTGACCATAACTTTTTTACGCAGATATTACGTAAGTATAAATCATGTAGAATATTTGTAAGAATATAGTTACACCGAATAGTTAACTAAAGATTATCATCCCATGACAAAACCGAAAAAAAAACTAATAGGGAATTAATATATATATATATATATATATATATATATATATATATATATATATATATATATATATATTATTTCAAAAGTTTAGAAACAATGACTAAAGGGCCATCATCTGAAATCAAAACAGAGCTCTAGTTGCATTTGTTACCGCCTGAGTTCTCTACTCATACAGAAAAAAAATTCAACTTAAACAACGGCAAGCCATGAATGAATTTGCTCATGGGCAAACGTAATAAAATATGCCTGCAAATATCTTGTTCGTCGTCTTCCTTTTATGTTTTTTCGCATATTTTCTTACTCCATAAAAGTTTCTCTCGTTCGTCAGCCCATGTTATATGGCTAAAAAAAGTCATGCTTTATTCATCTTATTGTATTGCGAGGGGTCGTTTTAGACAGCCATGTCCATTACATCTGCATTTGCTTTTCTTTTTATCATTGAGATGTTCATGATTCTCCAGATGAACCATATCTCACTGCTTCTAGTCGCTTTTCTGTGTCCTTGGTTAAGGTCCAGTTTTCGCATTCGCATAGAATATTGGGCAAGTCATATGTTGCTATAACACAATGCACCATTGCTTTTAAGGGAGACATAATCAGACAAGTAAACGCCTTTAAATTCCTTGGCTGTACTATCACTCCGAATGTCAAGTGTGCCAGAGAAATCAAGAAGAGAATTTAATAATTTTAAATAATTTAAACAGCATGAAATGAATTTTTACCAAGACAACTATATATATTATAAGAGCCTACGTATGGTCAATTAAATTAAAACCCTATGTTGGTATTGAAGCTTAGGCGAGAGTATATGCTGACAATGCTGGTTAAAACATTAAGTAAAAAGTCCCACAATCAAACGGAACTGCTAGAACATTTTCCGTCCTGCTGGGGATAAGTCTCGGAACGTGTATAACACATAAAAAATAGGGGACAATGAGATATCTTTATTTGAAATATAAAAACGATTAAGTAAACCAAATAAAATTCAACATGTAAGGGAGAAAGTCATAGTTTACGGACATATTTTCGTTCCGTAAAAAATCCAATTATCGGAGGCCACTAGAGCTGGACTCTGGCTTTTAGTTCCAGAGGAGACAGAGTTTGAAAATATGGAGACTGATCTCTCTCTCTCTCTCTCTCTTTATATATATATATATATATATATATATATATATATATATATATATAGGCAACAAAAAGTTAGTCCGCACTTGTAATGTTTTCAAAAACTGCAAATTTAAGCTCAATTTTATGTACCTGTTTAAACAAACTATACCTAACTAGATTTGCCTTTTATTCTTCTATTATTCTTTTATTCTTAACGTTCACGTTAATTTAAAAATATAACGTAAAATTGAGGAGGCAAAAAGAAAGTTTTCACAATGGAAAATTGTTATTTAAATATAACTTAGGACATTAATGCAACACAAATACAGCAGGAACACAATGAACTAGATAATATTTAGTAGCATAGCCCATCTGTATTAGAAACAGCCTGCAATCTTTTGGGAATTCCTTGAATTAGACTACAGCAATAATCCGGGGAAAGGGCATTCTACTGTTCTTTCATTTTTGCCCAAATTTCTTCCAAATTTGACATTTTACCCTTGCGTAGTGGTTGCTGGGTGTAATGCCATATATTTTTCATCGGATTGAGATTTGGTGATTGTGCAGGCAAATCCAAACACGGAATATCATGCTCTTCCAAGAACGTCTTGATATTGCCAGCTGTATGGTTGGGGGCATTATCCTGCATGAAGATGGGAGTATTATACAAATTCCGACCCGAGTAGGGTAGAAAATGCTCAGTCAACAAATGATGTACTTGCCTGAATTAATTCGACCTTGCAAGCGAACTATAGACTCTGGACCATTGGTACTATTAAGGCCCCACACCAAAACTGACCTCCACCACCTTGAAGCGTTAACACTGAACACCCTGTATTAAATTTCATTAAATTCTTCGTCTTTCCTCCGATGTAGTACTACCTAACCTCACTGCCTAGCCTATTGAACTTGCTTTCATCACTAAAAAGCACTTTTGACCAATATGAAGAGGCATGACCTTCATTGCGTCTAGCGAAGTCCAGACGGTGCTTTCTGTCCTTTACAGAAATCATTGCCCTGCATCTTGCAACATATCCTCGCAAAGTACATTCCTTTAATCTGTTCTTGACAGTAGCAAGAGAGCACTTTTGAACAAGATTGCACTGTTGTTGGATTTGGGGATCCGTTTCAAATCGGTTTCTTAGACTGCAGATCTTGATAGCATTGTCTTCCTTCCCTGTTATAAGTAACTCTGGTACGAGCAGATTTATTGGCATTACGAACACTGCCGGTGTTTTCCACAGTCTTCCGTATAGTTTACTCATCACATTTTAATCTACTGCCGACTTCTCGATTGGATAAACCAGAAAGGTGGAGATTAATGAGCTCTTAATCATCACTAAGAGAAAGTCGTAGGATACGGACGCAATGCTAGGTTATATAACCTGGAACAACAACAATTACGATTAGAGATGATCTGTTTCCTGTTAGTGAATATTTGAAACTGATTTGAAGCTGGTTTATGCGAATTTGTTGCTGCGCACCTTCTTTTTGCCTTCTCAATTCGAAGTATTTTTTTTAAATTGACGTGAACACTAGAATATTTCAATTAAAGGTCACATCTTAACAGAGAAAAGTATAGAGGAATAAAAGGCGAATCATTAAATTTAGCTTAAATTGGCACTTTTTGAAAATAACTTACAAGTGCGGGCATTCTTGTGTCGGCACTATATATATATATATATATATAAAGTTCCTGATTTCAAAAAAAGAAAAATTAAAAGGTAAATATATCTATATATTTTTAAAGCAAATTTATTATGTAAATTCAAAAATATATATTTTTCTCTACTTATTCTATCTCTAACCCATATTAATTTTCTTATAAATTTTAAATCCAGCCCTTTTATTTCAATTTTTCAGATTCATCTGCCTTACTTTTAATGCTAGGTTTATTTATGGTGTCTTTTAAATTCAATAAAAACCCTCCAAAATTTGCTGATGAAGAGACCTTGCTTACCAAAAAACTATATATAATTATTCTACATAACTTGATGTATACCACAATAAAAAGCATTGTTTTCCGAAACGATCGTACAGATCATTGATTTTGTTGTTGTTCCTTCTTATGAAACGGATTTTTAATTTAATTAAAATTTGATTTTTAAATTTTAAATTATAAATTACTTTATATATATATATATATATATATATATATATATATATATATATATATATATATAATCATTATATTTTAAAAACAATACATATGCCACTCTCCATGTGGGGATAACAAATTGGTCAAAGAGAAAATTATTCCCATCTCTCAGTTAGGTAAATATGCACTTTCGTATAAATAATTGAATTCGTCAAAAAGTACTGCGAAAAACAAAAACAATTAAATAACACGCACACACACATACACACACACACACACACACACACATATATATATATATATATATATATATATATATATATATATATATATATCATTATATATATATTCCTAGCGTTTCGATAACGTTGCAAATCAATACAGAGATGCAAATAATATCGAATGTAAGTGAATTGATCAGCATCTAACTTATTTTCTCTTCCCATTGTTTATTATATTAATGAAATACGAAGAACCTCTGACATTTAACTTCCTGTCAGAGTTACACCCGATAATTAGGAAGCATTCACCTTTCACTTAGAGACAAAAATCTGTCTGATTCACGTATTTTAATCTGGGTTTGACAACACGATGTATATCAAAAGTAGATGTTGACAATACTGATTTGTTTTCAAGATGAACTCTTAATGCCTTATGTTTGTCCAATCAAGTACAATTCTGATAGGAAATAAATATATATAAAAAATATGTTTAAACAACCATCACATACTGTGTTGCTGTTGTTCAATAGGTTTGAAAATCAATACACACAATGTTTAGATACAGATTAAGAAATAAAGATACATTTTTGCATTAAAAAATACACGAGCATTGTATTAAACTTTAATCATGCATCATTATTGCAAATCCCTTCATACAAAATATACGCCTATTTAAATTCCAGCTTGTGTTCCTTGCTTTATACAACAAACAGAGAATATATGCGTAATGTTTTTAATTATAAGCAATCTGGAATTACAAATAGAATAAAATTCTCTATACGTATATGCACGGCTGTTTACGTATAGCCTATTTTAATTTCCATGCATCCTTCATCTTATACGTCGTGCCGTTTTATGACTGGCTGCTTCCCTATCCGTTCTCGAGTATTTCGGCTGTTTAAGTATAACAAAAACTTCTAATGCTAGAGAAACACAAGGAAGATTTTGGTCGAGTTTCTTCAAGATTTTTTTAGAGACAGAATGAACTTAGGAGAGAGAAAACATTTTTAAAAATATTATTCCCTTTGTATCTTACTAGCTAATTAATATAATCAATAGATGACGCAACGAACAGACTCATCGAAAACATTAACTGTAATTACAGTTTACTTCACAATAAAGATGTTTCCTGCTTCCATGCTTCTACAGGGAGATCTGTACTGAAAATCTTTATTTCCTTTTATTCGGTAGGTTTATGGGATGTCATCCTTCGGCATTTGTTTTTATCTACGGCTCGAGTGTCACGTCGCCCGTGGCTGAATACTAATTTATTTTCACTTCAATTTTATACTAAAACGTAATCCTTTCTCAAAATATTAATACCACGTAATAAAACATCTATACCAAAACTAGTAACCCTTTTTCAATGCACCCACCAAAATACTATTTGGAATTATGGAATATAAAATTAAGCTATGGGCAAATGTCTCTGATTATCATCCATCATCAGCAGGGTAGATGATTCGTAGAAACACGTGCCTATAGATAACATTCTACGCACGTAAACATTTTTTTTTTATTTGCCTCTATTTATTTTCAATCTAGTGCGCTTATTTTTATTTGTTTTACAAATACTGTATAGTTTTACACAATGTATAAATTATTTTACTCTAATTAATCCTGTTTACTAAACATTTTTGAGGCATTTAGAAAAAAGCCAGTCGATAATGACGTAGGGTACTCGTTCAGAAGAAGGACAAAGGACCTCTGATAATTCTTAAGTGATAACTGATGGCAAACTCTTAACTGTGAAGCAATCACGGGCCATTATTCTCCTTTATCATATATATATATATATATATATATATATATATATATATATATATATGGGTGTGTGTGTGTGTGTGTGTGTGTGGGTGTGTGCGTGTGTGTATTTGTGTGGGGGTATGGAGGGGCATATATATATATATATACATATATATATATATATATATATATATATATATATATATATATACTAGCTGTACCCTGCCACGCGTTGCTGTGGCTAAATTTGGTGTAATGGAAAATTCTAATAAAAAGACAAAATGCATGTTTCTTATATTCTTAGTACAGCAATTCACTCTAAAAAAAAATGAAAAAAATGGTACTCTTGCAGAATTGGATCCTGATCCTCAGGATTACCGTCAATCATTGCTTGGGCTCGACCAACAA
The DNA here is from genome assembly GCF_053919585.1 of Euprymna scolopes. Taxonomy (NCBI): domain Eukaryota; kingdom Metazoa; phylum Mollusca; class Cephalopoda; order Sepiida; family Sepiolidae; genus Euprymna; species Euprymna scolopes. Next base: position 3,187,160 of record NC_136516.1, read on the forward strand.
TCAGAAGATAAAACTAACGTTGAAACGCTAAATGTTGTTTTTTTTTCTGTATACAAAAATATGAGTTAGTAATTAATATTTGAGTGATGGGGGGGTTACAATACACAGATTCGAAAAAGTTGTCCAAAAACAAATAAAAGCAAAGGTAAGGTAAGTTACATTTCTACCTAACTGGATAATTGCTTAGTGTTTTTATGTAACGGAAAAATGTTTAATCGGCTTGAAAAACAGAAATGGTTGCAGACTGTTGAATACGTTAAGTTTGGGAAATTAAGTTGAAAACTAAAAACTATACAATACAGTGTCAAAACCCCACCGAATATGTTACCATGACATAGGCTGACATAATCGGTGGGTTTCTGACAGTATTTTGTATAGTTTTATTTTAGTTTTAACTTACTTTCTCAAACTTAACCTAATCAACAGCGCCCGCCACCATTTGTATCTTTCAAATACACCGATAAACACTGTTTTTCGAGCTGACTAAACGTTACATTAAATGAAAAGGGTTTGTATTAACAGGTACAAAGAAGTTGTCAAAAAATGAATATATAACAAATAAATGTCATCAAATACAAGAAAAGTGAATGTTCTACCTAACTGGATAAGATTGTAGTGTTTTTATGTAATGTATAATGTTTAATCAGTTCAAAAACATGCAGTGTTTATCGGTATATTTGAAAAATACAAATGGCGGCGGACTGTATCGAACACGTTAAGTCTGGGGAAATTTTGGAAAAATGAGTTTAAACTAAAAAACTATACAAAATATTGTTAGGAACTCACAAAATATATGTTACTGTGATGTAGGCTGACATATAATCAGTGGTTTTAAATTTTGATCGATACAGGTAACGACTTTTACGAGTCCCTTTTAGTGATTACCTGGTTTGAGAATATTATACTGCTAAATGGCAAATCTGCCCCACAAATCCGGTAGTATTTTACTTTAAGGCCCGGCTCATGTTCGTATATAACAAAATATTTTATTGTAGATTTCAGTGTACTAAAAACGAATCTGCAAACCGTTTCCGTCGCAAAAAGAAAGTTTTCATGATATGAAGAAATTACTTTTTCGAAAAGTGGGTGATCACTTTTCAATTTAAATTTAACTTAGAATAATCACCCACTTTCTGGCCACCTGGGAGAGGGGCATATTTCTGTGTGTGTGTGTGTGAGGGGGGGGCTGCCGACCCCCCGCCTCTCCAACCAATTTAAGCAGGTAATTTTAAAGGATTTTCCAAGGGTAGAAAGAAAGCCCCCACCCCAAATATCGTGGCCACAAAGTGGGTGATCATTTTACGTTAAAATATTATGGAAAAGTGATCCTTCACTTTTTAAAACTAGCATTTCTTCATATCTTGGAAAATACTTGTTTGCCTTAATGATAATGGTTATTTTCGTTTTCAGCGACCCCGAAAACCTATGAGAGTGGTAATTTTAAAGGAATTTTCGAGGATGGAGTAATCTCTCATATTTACCTTTTTTTTTTCCAATAACATAAGAAATTAAGAATTAGACAAATTTATGGGGCTAATGCACTTACCGATCCGTACTATTTTATAAATCGTATTTCCAAGTGAAATTAAAGTTTTTTTTATTCAATTGTATTCTAAATAATGTTAATGCTTCTGTACTGTTCCTTGTCTGCTTAAGTTTAATTTTTGTTTATTAAATTGTTAGGTGAAAGTCCAGAATAGTTAAAAAACGCCCTCTTCTCCCCATGTTAAGAATGGATTTTGAAATAATAACGTTATTATTTCAGCACGGATCAATAAGTGCACGAAAAGCATTCATATTTTAGAATAGATGCAAAACTCCCTCCCCATGTTAAGAATAGCTTTCTAAATAACGGTATTATTTCAGCACGGTACCTTCTCTGCATAAGTACTATCTTTTGTTTATTAAACTGTTAGGTTAAAATATAAAATAGTTACAGAACACTCTCCCTTTCCCATGTTAAGAATGGCTTTCTTAATAGCGTTATTTCAGCACGGTACCTTCTCTGCATAAGTACCATCTTTTGTTTATTAAATTGTTAGATGAAAGTACAATACTCATGCAGAGAGTGATCCGTGTTAAAATAATAACGTTATTATTTAAAAAGCCATTCTTAACATGGGGAGGAGAGGGTATATTTTAACCGTACAATTGAATAAAAAAACATATAAAACTAATTAAACCTGGAAATACGATTTAAAAAATAGCGCGGACAAAAAAAAACTGCACTTTACCAACGAATCTTATATCGAAAAACAAAAAAAAAACTCAAAAAGCAAGCGACAAACTTTTTTTTGGCCTTATATAATAAAGAAAAAATGTGTAAATTAAAACATTTGGAAGATAAACAAATGAATTATGTTTTTTTATAGCGTTATTTCAGCACGGTATCTTCTCTGCATAAGTACCAAGTTTTGTTTATTAAATTTTTAGGTGAAAGTACAGTACTCATGCAGAGAGTGATCCGTGGTGACATAATAACGTTATCATTTAAAAAGTCATTCTTAACACGGGGAGGGGAGGGTGTATTTTAACCTTACAATTGAATAAATAAAACATATAAAACTAATTAAACCTGGAAATACGATTTAAAAAATAGCGCGGACAAAAAAAAAACCTGTACTTTACCAACGAATCTTATATCGAAAAACAAACAAAAAAAAAACACTCAAAAAGCAAGCGACTAACTTTTTTGGCCTTATATAATAAAGAAAAGATGTGTAAATTAAAAAAATTTGGAAGATAAACAGATAAACAAATGAAATATGTTTTTTTTTTTACTTATCGAGTTAACAGAAAATGAAATCTTTCGTCAATTCGTGGCTGTGAAATTAATCGAACCGGAAGTTCAGTTTTATCAACGGAACAGATTCGCAGTAAGGGTAAAACAATATATTTATTTTGTTTAATATTTTAATTTTAATAATTCGCGAGGTAAATTTATTTTAATAACATAAAAACATACCTCGACTCTAAAAATGGGTTGTCTGAAAATTTCAAATAAATTGGTAACGTAGAAATATGGTTTTATTCGTTTAGAACGAACCAACTTTACATTATATATATATATATATATATATATGTGTGTGTGTGTGTGTGTGTGTGTGTGTGTGTGTGTGTGGTGTAAATGTAAGAATCAAGGTTAATTGACGTTTCCGAATTTTTAGATATGAATTCGGTATTCGTATGATTTAGATTCATCGGATTACAGTTCTCATATTGAGTGTGATTTTCACAAGGTTTCGGTCGACGTATCTTGTAAAATTCGGTAATGTTTCTGTCCAATTCAAGAATTTCGACGGACTTTCGAGCGGAACCATTTATTTACTTCAGGGGATACACCTGTTCTTGTTCTATCAGATAAAACTGGATAGAGCTCCTAAGTAATTCGCAATTGTATTTTTTTCGGACTGAGGATTAAACCTTCAACCTTCACGGGAATATCACGTTTTACAATTGATTTTTCCGAGTACTCTCACCACTGCTCCACGGGTCCTTGCGGACAATCCTAATACAGGTTTTTGGAGCCTTAAACCTATTTATATGTCTAGTTGTAAATATCACTATTTATTACTAATTGTTAATATGTATTAGCGTATGCCTATCTATTTCTCTCCCCATATATATTAATGCGTTTACGTATTAATTGCATATATTATTAATTGTTTAAAATTACTGGTTCCCATATCGTATTACATTTTATACAGTAGTTGATTATTCCTCCACAAATGTGCTGTTTTTTTTTCAGTCATCGTACTCTCTACCGTTTTCCTCTGTCTATAATTGTTACTTCGCCCCATAATTAATTGTTTGCCTATTTCCTCGGAAATATACATGTTTTCAGTCTCTCCACATACTACAATTTTTCGATGTTGTTCTAACCAATGAGTTATGATAAGACCCCTCTAGTTAGAAGCATTTGTCCGAATAATCCAAATAAACTTAAGAATAAAGTTAAATTCTTTGTATTAAATTATATATAAACACATATTCAAATGAGAATTTATTCTTTGAAGCAAGGAATATAGGAACGTTGGATTGCCTAGGTTGTAAGATATTCGTATTGTGCCTTTTAAATAATTTTTAATATACTTTTTGATATATGTACTAATGAGAAAAAATATTCTTTTGTATAACAAATAATTTTGATAAAAATTTGATAATTTCCTCTGATGGTAACCGCTATTATTGTTAATCCATGGATCAAGAAAAAATATAATTTTCTTCCATATATTCCTTGCTTCAACCAATAAATTCTTATTGTGAATGTTTTATGTACACTTTAATACACAGAATTTAACTTTAACCCTATACTCATAATTTGCTCTATTTTTGATATAGTCACATTTACCTTTTTTGGCTGAGATTGTCTAGAAAATATCTAACTATAATATTATGAGATGATAATTAATTGAATTATCAAATATGGGATTTAACTCGAATCCGTACCGCGAAGGAAAGAAGAATTGGAATAAGACGTGACGTCTTTTTTGTTACGACCACGGAAGTGACGTAGATTAAGGCTAGACAATCTAAAAGAGGGGATGGATTTCGACAATATTGTCAAAAAAAGCGACCCCTTCCTCTAGACAAGTGCCCAGTTGAAGATGAAAAAATATTAATGTGTTTTAGCCAATTTGTCGATATTTGTCGTCTGAAAGGTCGTGCTTAAAACGATACTGATTTTGTGAAAATTCGTCGCCTATGTTGAAAATTTTAGGCAGACATGCAAAAATACATGCATGTATTTATATATTGTTAGCTAAAATTTTCGATCCAATCCGATTAAAAAGCCTGCCTTTTATTTGAATACCCTTTATGTAAAATATCAAATGTTTAGACCAGAATTTGTCTGAGTAATTTGGTAGAGACGGCAGCGGTCATTTTGAAAAATTTTAATCCCTATTATTTCCTCTTAAAAATTATTGTATTGGGCTCAAATCAAGTTATTAAGTTAGATCTATGGCCAAGGAACCTATAGCTAAAATTTTAAGTGTTTAAACCCAAAATTGGCGGAGGATTTTGGTAGAGTTCTCAAAAGGCAATATACTGAAATTACTGTTTAATATATACTTTGTGAATATATTCCAAGTTACAGGTGTTCAAAAAAGATAACCCATGAATTTTACGAGGTTATTACGAGCGCCAAATTATAGTAGAACAAACTGTATTTTATTAACAAATTTACAAGCTTGCGACACTGGACCTGTTGTTTCGGACAGATGAGCGGTTAAACCCACAACTCCTTATCAGTCGACTTGAAAAAAAGGGTTGCCTTTCACAGAAGAAATCCGTTCTGTGAATTTATGCTCACCACGTGCAGTGGGTGTTGTATTTTGTTCCCTGACGATATATATTGTTGTGAAATAAATAATAATACGGAGAGAAATATACAGTCATTCTTTATCACACGATAATAAAACCTATTTCGTTTCGGTACTAAATGACCTGCGACGCGTTGATTTGTCATTAAAATATTTGATACAAAATAAATCGTTTTAATGTTTTGTCTACCATACATGGAAATAGACGCACGGACAGGGCATTGTAATTATATACTCGCTTGTTTCGCATGTAAATTAATTGAATGTTAATTTTAGAAATAAAATAAAAATAAGAAAACAATAAAATACGTAATTGAAAAACAAAACAAAAAAAACAACTATATAAAAGTTCGAAGTCCAAGTGAAACATTAATTCCTATCTTGTCGACAACGCTACACAATTCGAAACGAAACGTTTATTTCGGGTTAATTTAATTACAAGGTAGAAAATAGCACGTTTGATTCTACGCTTCTGACGTCGAGTCCGCGGTGGCGCATCAACTTTGAGATTAATGTCACACTTTTACGAACCGGTTCCAACGAGAGTGCGTACGAAACGAAATACATCTTAGGAGAAACAAAGCCGCGGGCTTTTTTAAGAAGGACACGCGCACGATCGAACGATGATGTCCAGAATGAAAACAAAACAAACCAATGAAAAGATAAACGAAACAGATAAAAAGACACAAACCGTTGATTGCCATCTTCATTCGCGCCAATTTTATTTTAAGCATTAAAAACTGCAAACATCTTTTTTCAGTTGTTTAAATGTTTTTTCAACAGAAGAAAAATCAACCCAAAGACAGAACGAAATTTATTTTATTCAAGATCTGAATTTCTTTACACCAAAGCTGATTGTTAATATTACTTGTGCTTATTCGACTATTGTTTCGATTTTGAGTGTTATTTGAGAAACACGTTTAGATCGGATTGTCCTTCAACGGTCCTCAAACATGTTTGTGGTTGTTTGGAAGAAAAAAATAGAAAAGTTATAGGATCCTGACGAAGTTTATTAGAGTTTATTACCCTTTGTCCAGAGATTAAGTAACAGAATATATATATATATATATATATATATATATATATATATATATATATATATATATATATATATATATATATATATATATATATATATAATACTTGTTTATTGTTATATAAACATGCTCACATCCCGCTGCTATAAATAGCCACTTGTTTCAATCAAACAACAGATATCATCAGGCAGCGACTTGACTATTCAAAAGTTCAATGAATAATAATAATGGTTATTCATTGAACTTTTGAATAGTCAAGTCGCTGCCTGATGATATCTGTTGTTTGATTGAAACAAGTGGCTATTTATAGCAGCGGGATGTGAGCATGTTTATATAACAATAAACAAATATATATATATATATATATATATATATATATATATATATATATATATATGTATATATATATTATATATTATATATATATTATATATATTATATATATATTATATATATATATATATATATATATATATATATATATATATATATATATATATATAGTAAAATAATTATCCAAATTCCAAACTTGAAGTTTTGTCTGTTCGTTATAAAAATAAATAAATACTTGTTATGAATTTTTTTCTATCCTTTGCACATGACTCAAATTTTAGTATATTATTATGAATGATAACGATAATCAGTTGTCAAATTTTCAGCTTTCACAGTTGTTATTTCTAACAAATATTAGGTTTTAAAATGTTGTCCCTTTAAATGTTGTGGGACGCTATTGTATATGTAAAAAAGATCGTTTTTATTGTAAAAAAGAACACTTTATTTATGAGAATGCCTCTGTAATTCATTATAGTAAGTATATACAATCTGAGTATTCTTCAATTAAATTAATTGCATATATATTTATATATATATATATATAATATTCATATATATATGTTATATTATGTTGATATATATATGTATATATATATAAATATATAATATTCATATATATATTATATTATGTTCATATATATATATGTATATGTATATTTATGTATATAATATATATGTATATATATATATATATATATATATAAATATATATATATATATATATAATGATTGCGTCGCCCTGTAATATATATTATTGCGAGGACTTGTAAGACAAGGGTCACTTGATCATTAACTGAACGTTCATGTGCCCGAAGTTCACTCCTCATTCCTGCCAACGACTTGTACACCCTCAGAGACCTGACACTTATGACAGTCATTTGTTTGGATGAAACCAATAGCAACGGAACATGCATCACCGTGCGCTTCTATATGATTATCGAGACCTTTGTTGTGGCAAGGTTGTGTGTTTTCTGCATGCTCTCTTGAGCTTTGCTCAGTCTGGCTTGGTCGCTTTAAAGTGTTCTCTATACTTGCAATTAGACGCTTAAGACTACCAAATGTCAAACGAAACAGACGTTAACTAAACTTTCCCTGGTGCTATCACGAAAATGTGTTTTTTTAGGTCTGTACTGGGGTCTTTTGCTAAAGAAAGAGCTCATTATAAAACTACACTTTTGGGAGTTGCTAGTCATCAAACCGGACCAGATGACCCACCCTACGCATGTGGTTCTTAATAACAATGGTAGCAATACTGGTGGGTTTGTCCTTTTGCAAGACATTTGTATTAGGGACGAAACTTTAAACCAAGAGTGTGTCTAAGGCAGTGTTGATGAATCTTCTGTACCTGTTCCACATGTACTCGGTACACGATTTATGTTTCAGTGGTATTGAGTAGGGATGATTAATATAATTTCATTGTCAGAGTAAATCGTCATAAGTCGTAGCTGATTCCCTGTCTTATTTCAACATCAAGAGTGCCAGCCTGCGATAAGTTCCTGCCAAGGTAGATCTCTTTATACGATTCCTAGGACGTTTCCATTGAAGAAGATAGCAGGTTCAGCATACAAATAATCAGGAGTAGAAGTGTAAATGACTTTAGTTGTATTAATGCATATTTTCAGTCCGAAGCAGGTACAAGCATTGCTGAAGAGATCCATCACCGATTGGATATCTACTGGGTAGTGTGTCACAAGGTCAGCATTATCGGCATACAACAGCTCCCTAACAAACCCATTGCAAACAAGTGTTTTCGCGTGGAATCCTACTAGATTGAACAATTCTTCACTCGTTCAGAATCTAATATAAACACCCATATCACAATCGTTAAAACCATACCAGAGTGTAGAAGTCACAAAGAGAGAAAACAATGCAACACTCCATTATCAATAGAAAATTATTCCCATAGCCGACCACTGAAATAGACGGATCTTTTATACTATAATGAAGTGGCTTAACTTTTCCGTAAATGCTGGTGTACAGCCAAAATGGTTTCCGGGTCTTTTCAGAGAGCCGGCCGGTATACTGTGTAAAATGTCTTGGTTTATTCCACAAATACCTGGCAAAGAAGTATCGTTACTTAATGTACTCTTCTAAATGCTGGCTAATAGAAACCCCATATCCATGGTAATTCTCAAACAAGTCTGGAACTCCGGGAATATATAATGGTAGTATACCTCTCCAATCGGTTTAGCAAGATGCGAGCAAATATTTTTCCAGTCAGCACGAGATACCTCAATAATTTCTACAATCAGAGCCTGCATCTATTACTTTGTACAACATAATCAGGATGGAATCTATTCAATCTTGGGCAATCTGGTAACTAGCCCATACTGGCTGCATCAAAGAGTGGACCGCATAATGTACATTGACACAACCATGTTTCAGAATCTCAACAGTAATACCATCAAACCCAGTGGGGTTTGTTTGAGTTTATCTGTTTTATGCCGCCTACTGATTCCACAAGACATACTTTAGCATGAAGCTGCAGGCGAAAGGAACACGGAGGGACACGTTTTATTGCAGCAATATCAAGATTTGATGGGTTGTGAGATTAGGAATTTTTTCATATCATCAATGCATAATTTTATCGGAGGTTTTCAAAACGTATCTCCCATCCCGCACCAGAAGTGATGTTCTTGAAGAGAATGTTGGGGTATAGCCTGACGTAGCAAATCGTAAAATGTCTAAACAAAATGTCTAGATAAGAACGAACAAAATTGGATATATAAAAATCCAACTTGTTCGCCCTTCGTGGCCCGTGGCGCAATGGATAAGGACGTTTAATCTCTACGGTTGAATGTGAGCACTGTTTTAGGATAAATGTTTCAATTCTACCCAAATCAAGATTGGCTAAGTTAGACAAAGCATTCTGAGGCGATATCAACTGTGAACTGCCTTAATTATTTCTGATTATTTCTGTCGAAAGCCAGATTTGCCGGAAACTTTGTGAAACAACAACTACAAGTGGAAGATAATAGTCCGCAAATTATGAATAAATAAAATAGAAATTTTGTTTGGATTAATAAATACCCAGTACGGAAATTTTGAAATCATATTTTAAACTAAATACAATAAAATACCCCATAGAGAATTTAATGTGCAATGAACAACGGGAAATCTGCATGAATTTAAATATAGTTGACCATCGGCAATGTGAGCCGCCTCTCTGCTATGAACAAATATATATATATATATATATATATATATATATTATATATATATATATATATATATGTAACGCAGAATTTATACAGTAAGACTTTCAAAATTCTACTATTAATAGTTTAAAATAAAAAGACTAGTATGATTACAGGATTACTTGCAGAATGAAAGCATGAATTAAAAAATAAGAATTATTGCTGGTGCATATTTACTATATGTGTACAAGCTTTTTACATACGGGTTCTCATCGCAAACGCCATTTTGTTGTTTTTCTATTAATACAAACGTACTTGGACGGCAATGTAGATTTACAAAACCTGTTACTTCGAAAATTAAAAACGTCGTACTGTGAAGCAAAAATATGTAGTATGACTAATATACATCAAATTATATTTAGTAATATTGTACACCTAAATTGAATTATTAGAGTACCCATATCTAACTAACTATATATATATATATATATATATATATATATATATATATATATATATATATAAATCACTATATAACGAAATCATTTATATATCAGTGCTTATATATATATAGATATATATGTATATATATGTATACATATTTATATATATATATATATATGTGTATATATATATATATATGTATATATAAGATCTTAATGTGTTTTCCGTATAAATTTGCAATGTTATCTCAACAATCGTACGAATACATTTCTCACTTCGGTTTGCAGAAAGATGTTAAAACATCATATCGAATAATTAAAAAATATAAAACCATTTCTATTTATCTCATACTAGAAAAATATGGCCCATAATCGCATAATGTAGCGCAAGTTGTATCGTTTGATCCCGCAAAATGCCAACCAATATAAAAGCCATATGTTTATTGAAATATAACATAAAGGTTAAGGAGGCTATGCCCTTGAACTGAATAAAAATTAAATTATTAGTACATGCACAAGTGTCTTAAATACTCAGTTTCAGACTCTATGATTATATCATGACAATGTGATGCTGTAGTCGATCTCCTCAAACTGTTGCTAGATGATAGAGGAGAAAAGAAAAATGATGTATTACAAAAAAAAAAAAAAGAAAGTATGTCATTAAGTAACCAAAGAATTGGGAAATAGGATTTATCAGTAGACAATAGACAGTAAGGCAGGAATAAGGACTAATTGATCAGAGTGCGGGTATGACTACAACAGAGGGCTTGAAAAGTGTCCTGAATTATATTTAATTAAGGTTTGCGGGTATTTGAGAGTGATAACTTCGTAAACGGGCGACGTGTAAGAACATTAATGGAATATTTTACGATAAAATGTACGTAACGACAGACAGTAGGGCATTTGACACGTTAAAAGCTGGATTCAATGAAGACGGACCTTGTAAATAAAAGGATGGGCTTATCTACTAACTGACGAAAGTGGCATCGAAAAGAAAATGCATGTGGGATTTGCATGTAGAGGGTCAATGACGCTGCACACACCATTTCCCAACCGATATATATGTAGAGTGGCAGTGTGCTTTTGTGTACTGTATTTTATTTATTTTTTATTCATGAGTCGGATAGCTCTTCTTCACGGCCGTATCTATGGATAACTATGACGACACGGCGAGAAGTAGATCAAAAACAAAGGGGAATTAATGCCACACCATGAATTTTGAAAAAAAAAAAACCCTCATTTTTCCTAAGAAGTACATAAGTTAAAATACATTGTAAATATCTCTGGGTTATTTTTCATAATATTTTATGCCAATTTATTATGTTATATGCGCCCATCGAACTCTAATTCTTAACGTAGATCTTGTTGACTTAAACTGTTTCATATGTGACATCTTGACTGGCTATATATAATGTGTATATATATATATATATATATATATATATATATATATATATATATATATTTATAATGTATATATGTATATATATATATATATATATAATGTATATAAGTTATATTGTCTGTGGATGTCTGCGTGTATACATTTCCCCACCAAACTACTCTGTCAATTTTCAGTCTACAGACTCGAGATTTGAGAGGGGTATTGAGATTTCAGAGAATCTTTTACATCGGTTTTCGGCAAAACCCTGGGGTCAAGGCGTGAAAGTTCAACGATTTGAAAACTCTACTAAATGTGAAAGTTTACATGAAGGTTACGTGGATCAAAGTTTTTAATTCAATTTTAGCTCAAAACAGTAAATGAGTAGGGGTCTACCTAATTACTCAACAAATGTTTGGTCTAAACATTTGAAATTTTGCGTAAAGTGCTGTCTGACATAGGGCAAGCTTTTTAATCGTTTTTTGACTGAGAATTTGGTTGCCAAGAGGTCAAAGTTCCAAAGATATGACCTTTGCTGTCTTTAGCAAACTATTTAGCCAATTTGGTGTCTAAACATTTGAAATTTTTCATGAAGTTTATTAAGATATCCAGCAAGGTTTTTAGTCAGTTTTTGAGTCGAAATTTGGCTTCCAAGAGGTAAAAGTTTAAAAAGTGTACCTTTGGAGACTCTACCAAACTCAACTGCTAATTTCGGGTCTAAACACTTGGAGTTTTTGATGTAGGTTAGCTGGATATGAGTCAAATATTTAAATACATACATACTGATACACATTAAGTTTTGAACAGTACATGTGGCCCGAGCAAAGCCTGCTGATCTGCTAGTCTATATAAAAATTAGTTCTAATGTAAATTTTATGTGCGTAGGTCGATCGATATTGCATAATCGTAAAAACACTCGCTTTATATATTCTAACCAGAACGGTAACGCCAGTAAGATCTGTTTTCCACAAAATAAATTGAGAAACTATTTGGTTAAATTAATTTCTTTACCCCCGGGACAGAAAGTTAAAGTTTCTAATAAGTTTCGTAAAACATAAATTGCTAATTTATTTATTTTTTTACTTTTTGCCAAACTTCCACATTTATGGGAACATATTTAAAATTACTTACTTCGATATTCCATACGAGGGAAAATCAGATAGTTGTAATGTTAGAATAATCTGACCACATATGCATTAGGATAAACCATTTTAAAAATGATTTAGCCTGAAAATATCTCGAAATATTTTATATGAGATTTTATAATTTAGCTAATTGGAAGATAAAAGAGGCTAGGATTCGACCGGCAGTGGTTGAGAACCTGGGTTGGCTGCGTTCAAATACTACTACTACTACTACTACTACTACTACTACTACTACTACTACTACTACTACTACTACTACTACTACAGCATCATCATCATCATCATCATCATCATCATCGCAGGTACTATCACAACCATCATTTGATTCAGTGTTAACGATACACACTAACCGCCTAAATGTGCCAAGTTCGACACATCATCATCAGAGAGGTGACGGTTGCTCATTGGTTAACGACAGACAATCTGTGTTCTAAGCTCGAATCCATCATCATCATCATCATCATCATCAGCAGCAGCAGCAGCAGCATCATCAGCAGCAGCATTATCATCATCGATAAGCTAGGTGTTACAAGATCGGGCACAGAATATCTTTCACGTAGGCAACCTTCATGTGGTTCCTCCCGTACGTACCGGATAACATTCCAGAAAAAAATCTTAATATAAAGGTAAACGATGCTCAATATATACGAACATAGCCATGATCATGAATAATACAAACCAAAGAAAAATAGTAACAATTATCACTAGCAGCAACAACGAGAAGAATAGAAACTACAGCGGCATTAGTAACAAGAACAACATCTTCAATGTTATATAGATTGTGTTTTAAAACATCGGTTGGCATATTCAGATTTGTGTGTGTATACACAACAATATATATTCATATATTAATTCCTAGTTGCTATGCCGCGTGTGTATAACATTTAAGGGATGCTTAATTTAAGGGATACTTCATAAGACATATGCAGATTGCAACACATTGAAACAGACAATACCTCCTTGTCCGATAGATTATATTAAGCAGGTTCTGGGTTCATCCCTTTGGACTATTGGATCTGGAATAAAGATCAACTTTTCTGAAGAAACAGACTATCACAGTAATAATTGATAAAAAATATGTATACAACTTTATTCCGGTCGTCCCTTTCCTCTCGAAGTTGCTGTTCTTATGCACATTTCCAGTCCGTTTGATTCGACTCGTTTTCTAGTCATCCGGAGATCCTTACGTTTCTTGTCAGCTAATACAACCTTTTCTTGTTTTTACATAGGAGCAACCACTGATCAAGACCGGAAGTTCGCTCAAGGATAAAGGTTAATGACTGTACAGTAGCCAAATATACAATATCAAGTAACCATCAGTTGTGGAAATTTAGTGAATTGGATTACTTAAAGGGACGGCTCATCAAGATTTTGTTTACGTTAGACTTGTAGACGATTAAATTGTAGTTAATTGGAAAACAGCCAAATAGAAGAGATTTCCACAGGCGTTAATTTCTACGAAAGAAGCTTTGTTCATGAAATCTATGTTTACGTTTAAGCACAGATAAAGAGTGCTCTAAATTATTGATAATGTTTTCTTCAGCTAGACGAGTGTTTTTCGTTAAGGTTTGGCGTAGTAGGACTAAAGATTATAGCTCAGACAAATACTTGTCATGAAAATAACATTGAGGCAGATACAGGATCGCCACGTCTCTTCTGTGAAAAAGAGATTGTAGGGAAGATAAAAGGTATCTCCCACTAGGACACGAATCTACTTTGAAGACTTTCAAGGCAGGACAACGTCTTTCTTTCAGCTCAGGGTCATACGTAGCAACAGTACTCCATCCTTGGACGTATCTAACTATTTAACACATATAATTTCCACGTCTTATTTTTCTAAGGTTCACATAATTTTAAGTGACACCAACACCATACTTAATTCCGACGCCTTATTTTTTTAAGTTTAACATTATTTTAAGTGACACTAACACCATACGATTAAATACTGTTATATAGCAAAATTATTTGGAAATCTTGTTTTGCTATTAAATCGTTCTAAAACTTATTTTTTATACTATTTCTCCAAACATAATCTTGCTAGCTTATATTTATATAAACATTCATTTCAACTAGAATGTTATTTCAAACAACTAATTCATCCTATATATTCCATTGTTATATTCCATCGTTCAGCATTTTTATGCTACATCAACAGCAGAAGTGGCAGGGAGGTAAACTGGTTAAAGACACGGACTGACAACCTCGGTGCCAAGTTCAATTTCAGTTCGTTCGGTACAAACATTATATAGAAGACCGAACACAAAACAATGTCGATCTATCTCTTTATCTATCTATTTCTGTATCTATCCATCTCGATCTATCTTTCTATCTATCTATCTATGCAACTGGAGAGATGGACAGCAGATGAATATGAAGAACATGCATACAATCTGTGAAAATATAGTAGTATTATATCATAGACAAGTTTACCGAAAGGTCTGGTCAGCTGATCGAATCCACGTGTATATTACGTGGATAATGTTAGCTAGAGATCATAGAGAGTTGGAATTTGGACATTGAGCAGAGCGGACTGTTAAACAGGTCGTTGCTGCTCCATTGGAGAGAAGGCTGACGTGTCTCAGTATGGAGACATAAAATTAACCATGCAATCTATATATCTATAAAAGTGAACGTGTCTGTCTGTCTGTCTGTGTACATTTCCCTACGCAATAACTCTGTCATTTTTTAGTCTATAGACTCGAAATTTGAAATACCGGGTACTGAGATTTGGGAAAATCGATGTGACGGGTGTCAGCCAGAAATTTGGCTGTTAAGGGGTCAAATTTCAACGATTTGACCTTTAAGAACTCTATCAAACTCCTCCGACACTTTTGGGTCTAGACACTTGAAATTTTAGATATAGGTTCCTTGAACCTGGATCTAACTTAATAAAGTGATTTGAACCCGAAACTATAAATTTTAAGGGGTCATAATAGGGGTCAAATTAAAAAAAAAATTACTCTTTTTTTTGCTCAGCATACACCTCCAAACACCCGGGCAACGCCGGGCTGAAATGCTAGTTAAAGATATTCGCTTTCCATTTGTCTGCGATCGAGACATAGGAAGTGAATAAAACCAATATAAAACCAACCAGCGTCTGTGGAAGTGAATGAATATTCATCCAACAGGTTCCAACCTAAGAAGAAGATGAATGCTAGGTGTACCAAGATCAAATACGCATGACGGAATATCGGAAAATGCATGTATCCCACACACATGCATACGTATATGTGGAATTAAATATGCATATATCTTAAATAGATAGACAGCAACAACATGTAGCTTAAGGTTCAGATAATGAAGAACCCACCGTAGATATTTGGTGACATGTATATACACATCAAGATGAACCCTTCGTCCCAAGTACACATATCAACATATGGCGCCATGGTACACATTACATAAAGGACCTCCTTTTTGGTACACCATCATACAACAATCGGAGTCCTGCTTATAAGATGGCGAACCATCACAAAATCTTTCCGAAAACTTCTACAGCTGCGCTGGCTCCAACCATATTGGTGTGCCTTTCCATCAATTTTTGTTTGCAATGCAGAGAGGGGGACTTTGGTAACTATGCAAACTTAGGTCTCCTTATCACCTGCACAGGCCTGCATCTGGGGAGGCAACTCCAGATGCAAGTTTATAGACACAACAGATGCTGCAGTGCACGAGACTAGCTGCAAAACTTTATAATCTCACGGGTTAACCTCTGCATGTGGTCGGTGTGTTTTTTAGAAAGGCGTTTAACCGAAATAGTATCAAATAAACTAATCATCTGATTTATACTAAAAGAAATTGTTGGAAATTTTCAATTAAGACGACGGGAGAAATCTTACTTAACTGTTTTCTTTTTCTCTCTTTCAATACACGTGAAAAGCTTTTATCAAAAAGCTATGAACAGGCATGTTTCTATTATCCGATAAGAAGGGTTTATATTTATTTATCTCTACTATTATATAAACGTCACTTTGTGCATCTGAGTTCCCTTCTCATTAGTTCTGAGGCGCCGAAACGGCTGAGTCTCTCTTTTTGCAAATTTAACATAAAAGCTCATTTGTATATCTGGCAGTATTCTTAGATAGGTTTTGTACAGAAATTCATTTCTCAGTATCGAAAATCGAAAAAAAAAATCCGATGTTAAAATAAATTTTCTTTCTAATAGATAAAAACATAAATTAAGGAAAATATTTAATGTTACACCATCAATGGTGATTAAAATATCTCAGCAAATTATTTCTTCTTAAATAACAATGTTTATTAAAACCTGGATATAAAGCTTAATAGAAGAGATTTCCGCTTATCTCAGCATTGTTTCCAGTCATCCTGAACCTCCACTTCCCGCTGCGATTCAACAATGTCGAATCAGGAGAGATCTGGTTGAAATTGCGCAACTCTTGCCACAAAAATTAATGCGCGGGCAAATTTACCCTGGATATCTATAGTCTGTCAAGACTGAATGAAGCCTTAAGAGTATTCATGTACAAATCTAATGGTAATAGACCTTGTTTTTTTCATAAGAAAGTCAACACTGATAAAGGTCCTGAAGCCATTCCGGGATAAGAGTTATTGCGTGTACAGTAATCAATGGGATAATATCGTAGTAATCGTTAGTAATGGAGATCTGATAAAGTGTCTTACTTAAGGAGGCTGTCCTCAGGAATTTGTTTATGTTGAACTTGAAGACAACCAAGTTGTATTCAGGTGAGAAACATGCAAACGGAAGAAAGATCCAGAGGCGTGCACTTCTAAGAAAGAAGCTTTGTTCATGGAATCTACGTTTGGATTTATCCCAAATATCAGTTGACGTGATATTGTAAACAAACACAGACAGGATTTGAAAAACGACATTGTTATTAATATTATTTCTTTTTATTTGACGTTATAATAATTTAAAATATCACGTTAAAGCATATTGTTGGATCGGGAAACGCAGGGCTACCAGCTTGTATCTTAACACATATAAATTCTGGTAAAATTATTTTTCAGCGCTACAGATGATATAATCGATAACTGTATTTAAATTTTTTTTTTTAGATATTTTGTAACGCGTGGATACATTATTTATTAACTACCACTACAAAGGAGTCGCCCTTACCACAAATGATATTAACTAAAATTTGCATGACAATTACTTAATAATTTTTTTACGGAAACAAGATATAAGGTACTCTCAACGATTTAATAATTGACTGGAATCGAATTTTTTTTTATATTTTCGAGTTAGTCTAAGATATCCCTAACATAGAGTTATTATTATTATTTCCGCAAGTATTAATATGCAAATCGAATGATCAAAATATCTTAGAATTAGTCGAGGGTTCTGTTATAGTGGTTGGTGAAATAGATTAAGGTACCCAACATTAAAGAAAACAGTAAATGTAACTTTTTTTTTACACAGTGATCATCACTTATCAAGGCCCGGGGGCCACTCAGGGATAAGGGTTATTGCAAGTACATTACGTTAGTGTGGAGATTTGATGAAGTGTTTACTTAGGAGGGCGGTTCATTAGGAATTTTTTAACATTAGATTTGAAGACACCCAAGTTGTAGTCCGGTCGGAAGCAGGCAGACGGAACAGAGTTCCACAGGCGTGCAGTTCTAAGAAAGAAGCTTTGTTCATGGAATCCGCGTTTTGATTTAGGCACAGATATAGAGTGGGGGAAATTTTTCACAGTGGATTAAGCTAGACTGGTGTTTTTCGTGAAAGATTGGCGAGGGGGGACCAGAGATTGGAGTTCAGACGAGCACCTGTCATGAAAATGACGAGAAGGAGAAAAAGAAGACAAATAAATAAAATATGTTTACGGTAGTAATGAAAAAAATGAAGTTTAGAAGTGTTTTTTATGTATGTTTTTTTATTGCAGATAAACATTTCTTAATATTGCCGAAATAGACTTCTTGTCAAAAGCCATATCCCCTCGTGCGTATTATTCATTACAAAAATGAGAAGTCTCCCACTATATGCGACAGAAATAACAAATGTTGTTCCTAAACTATTGAAATATCTATCACTATTTAACACAAAGGCACTTCCGTTGGGCAAAGTTTATGATTATCATCGCGTCCGTGACAAAAACATCAAACAGAATGTAATGTGTTTGTACGGCCGTCTTCCGCGAACTTCAAAACAAGTGCGTGCAAATATTCTTGCGTTATTAGAAGCTCGGCAAAACGAGAATATGATTTAAATTCGCTTTGATATACGACTAGCCCTGGCATTTATATAAACAATATATAATGTGTTCAGTAAAAAAGTGTGAATTGAGATCCTAAGTCCACACCAAATATTGTAGGAGCTGCCGCAGTACAATGGCACGTGCATACATTTTGTTTCAATTAACCTGGTGATCGTGTTTATATTACTAAATAAACAAGACAGACACTTAGTAGAGCGTATACATCCATCAGAGGGTAACTGTCGATTTTATTAACACGTTGCTTGTGGAATATTTCGAAAGCAACCCGTCCTGGATATGACCTTAAGCTTTATCCGATGGATAGGCCCCAGCTTGCGGGTTTTGGGGAGTCTAGAGCCACCCTTTAATTGCCATTGCTCCTAGATCCACTCTGACCTACAATGGTAGTACCTGTTAGGGCCCCAACTTTGAGTTAAATAGAAACCGACTTAAAAATACTCTATTAAAAAATTGTTTTTCAAAATCACTGGATACGTCATTAAATAACCAGAAAAGGGATGATATGCCGTAAAACAAAACAATATATATATACTAGCAAAAAAACCATCGTTTACTGGGTTCAAAAACAGCCTACAGAAACTGGACGCTGATTTATGAAAGTATGAGATGTTTTGAAAAGTAAGGGTTGTAAAGAGATAGCATCAAATTTGGGGGTATCAAATCTAAAGCAAAATATGAAGAAAGTAAACATAAAATAGATAAACCAGATAATCTATTATACCATACCTGTTCTTAAACTTGGTGACATATTTCTATTATATGGAGGTCAGGCGCGAACGAACACCCCATAATTTTATCATACCATATTTCTTCAAACTGACGCATAATTATCAAAGTATATTTACGCAGATAGATATGAGAAGTCTTTATTAAAGTTTGTGCCTATTTCCATTCTATTGAGGCCAGGCGCGAACGTGGCCCCCATAATTTTATTATACCATCGCTATTTAAGTTAACACATACTTATCAAAGTATTCTTATGTACATCTATATCTAAAACACCTGTAAACGTTTCTTTTTTTAATCTTTATTTTTTTATTTCCATACTTTGTGGACCAGGCACGAACACAGACACCACATTTTTAATGAACCACCGTTCTGCCAGATCAAACATACCAATTTCTGTGTCTCGATACATCTTCTATCATTATATGTAATCAGTTTTTTTTAAATAGTCAACCATATAGGAGCCTATTCGTGACCAGACACACATACACACACGCAGACATTCAGCTTTATATTATAGATATATACATATGGTTGGTTATATTTGTAGTAACAAGCGTTGTTCCACATCCGGTATTGATAAGGGTTTTTTCTATGCATCGTAGAAGTATACCATATACTGATATCAAGAGAAAAATTATTATAAACGACTAGACGTAATACACGGATGTTTGCACAGAAATAGATACTTAATTTCACGCACTAAAATAAACACACGTAAATGTAGAAATAAAATTATAAGACAATTGGAAAAACAAAAAGGGAAGGAAAAAGGGGGAATTCAAACAAAAATAGATAATAAAAAATAATAAAAATACGAAACTACGGGTTAAAACGGAAAACTATCTTCGCATAACACAAAAAGGTGGCGGAAGTGAGGAAGTCTTTTTACCCGAATACGATGTTCAGCATGTAAACATTTATCTTTGTTGTAAAAATCTAATGGAAGAACATCTGCAGAAGTGGTTGTGGTTATGGCCACATAAATCGTAAAATTGCCTTCCCATTAATGAAACAGCTGTAATGGAAAACATCCAGGAAATAACCAAAGTTTCTAAACAAAAGAAAACGTGTGTTTTTGAATTTTCAACAAACTTTTGCAGTATATATGTTCTGTGCCTATTAAATAGAAACATTGAGCTTAACTGTAAATCAACGGTCACTGGTTTTAAAAATAATAATCTAGACCCGTTAAAGGAAAACCGTATACATTGAAATTAACGATATTTCAAAAATAAATTATATATATATATATATATATATATATATAGAGAGAGAGAGAGAGAGAGAGAGAGGGAGAGAGATAGAGAGAGAGAATAAATGACATAAAATCATATTTCAAAACTCATGATGTTGAACATCTAAAAATTGTTTCCTTTAATTCAGTCGACTTATACAATTCTTGACATAATTGTAAAAGTCAACTGAATTAAAGGAATAAATTATAAGATGGTCAACATTATAAATTTTGGAATATACATTTGTGTAATTTATTCTCTATATTGCTCTGTAATAACATTGGGCTTGTTATATAATAAGAAAATATATTTCTCCAGAAATACATACATATCAATATATATATATATATATATATATATATATATATATATATATATATATATATATATAAATATAGATATATATATATGAGTGTGTATGTATCTGTGTGTTCATGTGTATACAGCGTTGTGCGTATTACTTTTACTGTAATGACTGTTATTTGAATGGTTTCGTCTGAGATGAGATACATTTTCGTTTTAAAATTCATATCTGCATGTATAAAAATAATATTTAATCTAATTTTACATAATTAAATAACATATTTTGCCACCAACTGATCTTATTTGAAAAAAAAAAGTATTTTTTTATCAATTTGAAATTAGATCTGGTATAAAACAAATGCAATCAATCCAATCTGATGACGTAAACATATTTTTCTTTCTTCAAGTTGTTTATACGATTGGAATGTCTACTTCGTGCGAACATTTACAAATTAGCACACAAAAAATATATATACCAAACGCAAGTGAGCAGCTGTACGCGAACAGGAAAACATAGCCGTCAAGCATTGTCAGATTTTATTATATCTAGTAATAATTAACGCAGACACGAAAGTCGCTTTGTAAGTAAGACAGATTTTTTCAATTTCTTAGGTTGAAGAGCTACGAAAACGGGAGTAAAACAGTTAATACAAGTGAACTGTTTTGCTACATAATTTTACATAGATAATTAATTTTACTACATGATCATTACCATTCTTAATGCATTTTTGTTCATTGCCATTATATTTTGTCAGGAGTTCAATAATAAATTTTCCTTCGGACGCATGTCCATGGTAGCAGCTGCTTCCTTGGCATCTCACATCGTAAGAAAAAAATATTCAGGTCATTAATGCATAAATTCAGTAATCTAAACAATGCATTTGCAATCAACTCTGATGATTTCGAGCGGAAATTTTGAGAGTTTACATATCCGACGCTCCTGCATATATATATATATATATATATATATATATATATATATATATATATATATATATACACTGAACAAATGACAAAAAATATATTCCAAAATACATGATGTCGACCATCTTATAATTTATTTCTTTAATTCGGTTGACATGTACAATTTTTTACAGTATCTGTTTCGTAATGCAAACTCAATCTCTTAATTATTATATTAATCAGTTAATCTATTATGCCCTTAACTCATCAGAAGAAATAGCAACACTCACTATGTCAAAACGAAATAAAGTTTGATTTGACATGATTAAATTCCAAAATTCGAAGAGAAACTGCAAATACCTTAAATATGTTCCATTACGAAATTTTGAATTCATAAAAATACAGTTTTTTTGTAATTCAAATATTGCTTTGTAATTACAATAGACTTCTTAAATAAGGATTGTTATATGTTATGAGAAAATATATTTATGCAGAAATATATATATATATGTATATACATATATAAATGTATATATACATATATAAATATATACATATATATATATATATATATATATATATATATATATATATATATATATATATATATATATACGGGGTACATAAGATAAGTTTTCAAGACTTCTTTGTACAGCCATTTTTAATTTAAACATTCAGAATATTATTGCTATACATCTAATGAGATGCCTGACCAAATGTTATAATTTTTAGTTAAAATAAACAGCTACACCAGGAATTTGAAAAATTAATCAAGACGTAATAAAATTATAGAAGAAAGACATTCAATATAATTTCAATTTAAATTTGGTAAAATTACCACAGAAACGTATGAAATGATTTAGTGCTTTTGGGCTATCTTGCCTGAAAATTCTTTTGGTATTTGAGTGACCTAAAATATTCAAGAATGGCAAGGAAACTTTAAGGTATGATTAGATGTATACAGGCGTCAGAACACAATCGTTTATTGCAAAAATAAAGAATAAGGCCCGCCATGTGTCTATAGAGACTATAAGTGCATAGTTTTATATAAGTGTAGGAATTGTAAACAAAATTATTCGGTCCTAGATATAACCTTAAACTATATCCGACTAATTTTATTCACAATATCACGCCAGAACAATAACAAATGAAATTTACGAGTTAGAATAAAACTTGATGTAATTGGTTCAATAATGTGTCGTTTTAGAATCCGATAAGATGACTTTTTATGTTGTATTATGTTTATTTAGTAAATATCTACTTGAATATTTCCTTCTTAATTCCAACATCCCCGAATGGTATTTGGTCCTGGATATGACCTTAAACTATATCCAGTGGTGAGGACTCAGCTTGCGGGCTTTGGGGAGGGTGGAACCACCCTTTAATTGCCATTGCTCCCAAGAACACTCTGACTCGTAGTGGTAGTACCTGTTAGGGTCCTAACTATGGGTTAAATAGAAACCGACTTGAAAACGATATATATATTCTCTTTAAAAATTTTCTTCAAAATCTTTGGATTCGGCATTAAATAACCTGAAAAGGATTAATATGGCGTAAAACAAAAACAGCCAACCAAGTAAGCACTAAATTAATCGAGAGGAAGTGAAGACGCGGAGGATTTGCACGAATGCTCCAGTCCACAACTTCCGTCTTATCACAGACTGTTTCCCAAAATGGAAATCAAGACAGTTCTTCGTCATCCATCGAATCCAGACCTTGCTTTTATTTATTCGCTATGATCAAAGAAAACCTTAGATGTGAGAGGTTTCCGTTATGAGACAATGGCGGAAATATAAAAGGTTGCGACGAAGGTCATTCGCATACTCAAATAAGAAGACTTCTATGGGATCTTCCAGTAGCTGTGGAAACGGTATAACAAATTTATTTCCACCGGAAAAGATTTCTAAGAAGGCGACTACAGTTTAACGTGCGTATCATCCATAAAATTACACATACGAAAAACGTCTTGAAATATAATGAAGCCACATCGTATATACACACACACACACACACACACACACACACACACATATATATATATATATATATATATATGAAATACACTATTAGTTGCATTCAACCCATTCTTTGAAGCGAGGTTGTTGTTAAAACAATATATATATCTATATATATATATTAGTGTATTTAGGCAGCATTCCTTCATTCAGTCAAACATTATTAAAAACAACAGAGATACCTTGCTTAATGATTTTTTTTTTCATTTTTTCGATCTTTCGTAAGATTTTTTAACTTCAAGATGGAAGGTATTTACAAATGTTCCATGGTTAACACGAGCGCGTTCGATTCTTTCTTGAATCATCATCAGGTGGATATAATTATAAACAACATCTACTATTTTCCATCACTCCCCCCACTTAAAATTAATAACAATATATGAAAAAAATATTATTAATCTGCACCACGGAAATACCTTTTTATGATCCTAATGGCAACATATATAATCAAATAGATGGCGTCGCAATGAGATCAGTACTCGGACCTACCTTGAGTGAATTTTATATGGCAGACTTAGAAAAGAAAACATTTAAAAATAATATAAAGCCCCCTATGTATGTACGTTATGTTGACGACATACTCCTCTTAGCTGATAATGACAAACAGATATATAAACTTCAAGATCTTTTTCAAAATAAACTCTGTCCTTAATTTACAATAGAATTCAATAACAACAAACAAATTCACTTTCTGGACGTCCTTATAGACCCATCTAACAATACTTTCGACACAGCTGTATACAAAAAACCAACTGGTACAAAATCCAGCCTCTTGAACTTAAAGAGTGAGTGCCCTCAGCGTTATAAAATTGCCATAATCAAAAATCTTTTAAACCGTGCTAAGATGATTTCTTCTACGAAAAAATCACTACTAATAGAACTTAAAAATATCAAACAGGTTCTTATAAATAATTCCTTTCCGAATTATATTGTTGATCAACAAATTAAACTATTGTTACAGTCCCCTAAAAACCTTAACAGCAATACTAGTCAATCTACTAACACTAACCCTATAAACATATTTTATAAAAACCAAATGACCCCAAATTTTAGAGTGGAAGAAAAAATAATTAAAAGTATCATACATAGATATACAGCACCTCTAGAGAACAATTCTAAGATTAGATTTATTATATACTATAAGAAGTATCGAACTCAGAATCTCAACGTTAAAAATAACTCCTCACCGGCGACAAAAATGTTGGAGCAAACCAATATTGTGTACAAATTTCAATGCCCCTTAGGAGTGTGTAACTCCGAAAATAAAAACGCATATATTGGACATACAAAAACAACATTGCCCCGTCGATTAACGATGCATTTGAACAGTACTAGCTCAATATACCAGCATTTAACAAATCAACATAGCTGCCCCCTCTAATATTAGAAAGGTCCTCGTGGACAACACAATGATTTTGCAACGAGAAAGTAATTGTAAAAAAATTAAAAATACTTAAAGCACTATATATAAAAACCCAGCGCCCATCTATAAATAGCATTAATTTTGAAAGTAGCAATAATGTGCTGAAATGTTTAGCATAACCAGTATACGACTGGTTTTACTAACATTGCCTTTTATCATCCTAATTTTTAATCGAGTTTTTTATCACTCGTAAATATATATTTCACTTCTATTTTTAATATTTTATCTCCACGTGATGATGATTCAAGAAAGAATCGAAAGCGCTCGTGGGAACCATGGAACATTTGTAAATACCTTTCATCTTGAAGTTAAAATAATCTTACGAAAGATCGAAAAAATGAAAAAAAGAATCATTAAGCAAGTTATCTCTGTTGGTTTTAATAATGTTTGCCTGAAATATATATATATATATATATATATATATATATATATATATATATATATAGTTTTTTAAAAATATTTTATCACCGTCTTATCTGTTTGGTTACATATGTTTCAGATGTTGGACCATGTTTACAATCCAACATCCTCGTCAGACCTTACAGAAATGGTTGTTAGTATTTCGAAGAAGTGTTTTAGAAGAAATACGAATAAAAAAAGGGGGAGGAGATAGTAAGGGGAAAGGATACGGGAATCGACAATATTTCAGTTTTGAAGGTTAAAATATATTAGATTTTGTTGTGCATGTGGGGGTAGAAGATTCAGATAGTCGTGGGTGGAAATATATGGATATAGGGAGGGGGAGGTAGAGAGAGGATGGTAAAGCAAATCTTTAGCAATATGTTGTAAACCATTATAACTAATTGCTTATATTTTCTCCTCTGAGGAGATGGTAGACATCGAAATCCTATAGGATAAGGATTTATAATATTTCAAATGTATTCTTTGTCTTACATAGAATAATAAAAATATTTGGATTTTAAATTTAACCATTTCACGTGCTAATTTTTAAAATTTATTGAATGCAAAAATTGGATTTATTCGCTCTATCTTGTATATCGAGCAATTTTCATTTAGGTGGGATGGTACTGATAGAATATTACTGCCAATAATATTTTGTAAGACGTATTATCATAGGTTTTCATACCAGTTTATTGTTAGATAATTTTATTCTGATGTATACACACACACACACACACACACACATATATATATATATACATATATATATATAAATATATATATATGTGTGTGTGTGTTTGTGTGTTTGTCTGTGAGTCTGTGTACAATTGTATATTTCCAAAGATAATCCTCTGGCTATGCCATGTCAATTAACAGATTCATTATTATTGGTGTAATCGATTATATGAGAAAAAAATATCGGCTCTCACTTTCAACTTCTAGGAATAATTGCCTGCAGTCATGTGAACTCGTTCATGTAATGCGAAACACGAAACCACACATAATTCAGCATAAACAATAACGCACGCACACACACATATCAACACAAACATACAAACACGCATATATCTATCCATCTATCTATCTATCTATCTATCTATCTATCTATCTCTCTCTCTCTATATATATATATAGATATATGTATATATATATATATATATATATATATATATACATGCACGACATTTTATAAATCTCTTGAGGCATTTCTCTTATCCGGCGTCTATTGCACCCTTCAAGACAAAACCAATTATTGTCATGTGCAAATATACTTCGCTGCTTTTACAAATTACTCTTGGACCAACAATGCACACAAGAAAACCAAGTACAAAAAATGAAGACTTATTGCTAAGCATACACATTACCGAACTAAAAACTGTTTTTATTTCTTAGTTTTTATGTCTTTTTTGTGCCTCCATATATTTTCTCAATTCCCGTTTAGTTGTTCTCATACTAACTTTCCTCGGGTTTCATGTTGTTACTTATTTATTTATTTATTATTGGGGGGTGTTTTATATCTTAACAAAGCAAACGGATAACGACCGCACGCTTTTTTTACGCAGTATGTAGTGATGGAGGGCGGTTAGTTCAGCGAATATTCTCGTAGACTAAAAAGGATATTTGTCTTAAAAATTAGCTGCAAATTCTGCTTCGATCGGAAGGAAATAATGAGCAAGATCTGTCCACAATGCAATGATATCATCGTGTAGCTTGCCCATCTACCACAACGGTACAAAGTGTCAACATAGAAGGAGAGTGGACTAATTGACATATTTTAGTAACCAAGGCAGCGTTTTTTTTGTTTTTTTTTTGGGGGGGCGGACATAATGAATTACGTATAGGTAATATAAACAAAGTCCCACGATAAGAATTTATCATTAATATGCATCGTTACGTGTATTCAATAAAAATGAAATAAATGAAAAAAAACAAAACTAGCAGACGGCCGGCGTTGCCCGGTCGTAAACCACATTTGAGTTTCGCCCTGTCCCTGCGGGGGCTGGGCTTGAATCTCAAGGACCATATGTGGGGGTAACCCTACATATAAGACCATTGCCCTTTAGAAATTAGTTATTGGTCACTGTAGGGTAAACCCATCATACCAATTGTCACTATCCAGTCTCCTTGAGAGGGAACTGGTCCCATTCCCTTTACTCTCCACGTTAAAAAACGGCCTTGTGCTTAATTTGCTCAGTGGGGAAGCAAATAAATTCACCTGTCGTAAAACAAATACAATTATTATGATTTCATTCATACAGACACTTATATATATATATATATATATATATATATATATATATATATATATATATATATATATATGCGGAGCGGATATTGCGTTTTCGAAACGGTTTATTTATTGTAAGTAACAAGAAACACTCAGGCTAAGATCGAAACCGACATTTTAGGATACGAGCGAAGTACGTTAACCCTTAGGCCGGCTTGGGACCAGTTTTAAACATGTTCCTTTTCAATCTTACTTATTTTAAACATAATGATTCTGTCATGTTAACCATTCACGCATGAACCCTTGTGGAACAGTTAGCAAACAGAAATAATATCGGACAACACCTTCATAACTATTTAGTTTAATTGGTTTAAATTGCAATTTCAACGGCTTCTTTTTTCGGATAGGAACGAATTAAACAGTTTTCCCCAAGTCTGAATATTCTATATACCAAATTGAAAAAAAATACATTGAGTATATAGGTTGAGAAATATCCTATAACACACATTTTTAATTTATAAATATACAGATGAGTGTTTAATTGTAAATTGCTGACTATTTCTCCCCGTTATACATAAATAAGATACGCGAAAAGAAACCTTTAACTGAAACCAACGCTGTCGATTAAGATAAAATAATGCCCAACAAC
The DNA here is from genome assembly GCF_053919585.1 of Euprymna scolopes. Classification (NCBI taxonomy): domain Eukaryota; kingdom Metazoa; phylum Mollusca; class Cephalopoda; order Sepiida; family Sepiolidae; genus Euprymna; species Euprymna scolopes. The sequence goes on from NC_136516.1 coordinate 3,216,046, forward strand.
CGCTTTCACCATTTTCCTGTGGCTGCATATTAGAGGCTATAAGACGAAGTAAATAAACCATTTCCCATAAAGCAATAACATGAATAATGTTGTACCTCCTACAACTTCACAGGGCCATAATGGTCTAGTGCTAACTTTATTGGCTGGGACACACCATTCGACTGCCCAGAGACAGACTACTGTGTAAAAGGCTATGCTCAATTACTCTAAGACGCAGTGCCGGTGGACAGATAAAACTTTTCAAACCCCACATAAAGAGGTATCTGAAAAGATTCCCAACAGATCCCTTTTTACTCGAGGAATGTGCTTTCTAGCGCACAAGTACATGTATTTGATGACTTCAATGCACACCACAGTAACTGGCTTGGATTCTCTAATTACACAAACGCATCTGGTACCACAACACATAGCTTCTCTATATCTCATTCCCTATCACAGACGGTTACTTTCCCAACCCGTTTCCCTGACCTGCAGGAGCAACATGCATCAATTTTTGATCTGTTTCTGACCATAGTTCCTGATGATTGTGTTACGAATGCCCACATCCCACTTGGTAATGCCGATTATTAAGTGATAATAGTTGAAATCACCCTAAACTCTAGGGCCACAATAGAAGAGCCATTGCTCAAATCAACTAGATATTATCAAAAGGCAGACTGAGAATCCATCAGGGATCTCATTAGAGATGCCCCTAGGCGAAATATATTTTCACTTCCTGCTGAACAATGTGCAAAAAGACCACTGAATGGTTCGAAACAGCAGTTGAAGCACATGACCCTACGCGGAAATTTTATAGCAAGCCCCACTCTCCCCAATGGTTTACTTCCACATGTGCAGTTGCCATCGCGCAAAGGCAGCTGCGTACCACAGATTTAACCGAGATAAATCTGGTTCAAACAGACAGTAGTGTGTAGAAGACAAAAGTAACTCTAAGAAAGAAATAGCGACAGCTAAGAGGGAATTTACTGAAACCACTCAAAAACGCATCGAAGCTCAGAAATTAGGAACCCGTAACTTCTGGAAAATCTAAAACAGTATAGTAAATAATGGGCAATCAACAATTCCCCCACTATCCAACAATCATGAAGTTGTTTGCTCAGCAACTGAGAAGGCTAACATGCTTGCTAGTCGGTTTGCCTCCAACTCCACACAAGACCCTGCTAACCACCCTCTCCCAGACTTTCCTTTGCGAACAGACGCCACACTTGACGATCTGAAAATCACCCCTTCTAAGGTGCATGCAATTATGAGTAATCTTGACACTACAAAAGCATGTTGACCTGATCTCATCCCGCCTGTACAATTAAAAAAGTACTCTGCCGAATAGCTCCAATCCTCTCCAAACTTTACAACCAATGCCTTAATGAATCTATCTTTCCTGACTGGTGGAAAACTGCTTCTGTGGTAGCAGTTTTCAAGAATTCTAACGAAAGAACTGACCCAGCAAATTACCGCCCCAATAGCCTCCTCCCACTTTTTGCCAAAATATTTGAGTCCATAATTAGCCATGGTCTTGTCCATCCCCTTACAGATGCTAAACTCCTTAGCGACCAACAATATGGATTTACACAGCAGACATTCTAACTGTAATTGCCGAGCGTATATAGCATTGATTTGACAAAGCATGGCAGAGTAGAGCGGTAGCTCTAGATATATTTAAGGCTTTTGACAGGGTATGGCACGAAGGTCTTCTCAGGAACATCAGATCATACGGTGTCACTGGATGAATACTTAACATAATTAAATCCTTCTTTGATAAGAAAATGTTCAGGTTGTCCCGATAGCCGTACATCTAAACAATATGATATAAATGTAGGAGTGCCTCAGCGGTCTATCCTTGGACCTATATTATTCCTAATATTCATAAATTACCTTCCTGACAAAAGTGTATGTGAGATTGGTATATATGCTGATGACACCGCGCTCCATAACAGACACGATAGGAAAACAAATGAACATATATCTAAAGAAATGGCAGAAACACTAGAGGATGACCTGCAATCTGTAGTGGAATGAGGACATAAATGGATGGTCACATTCAATGCTGCCAAACTAAACTTGTTTCCTTCAATAACTACAAGAAACCTTCTCTACCGCCAATATCAATGGCCGTAGACTCTTTATCTGAAAGCACATGAAATTACTCCTCGGCCTAACGTTCACAGGAAACATGACTTGGAACAATTACATTGAGGCCATTGCCAGGACCGCTGCGAAAAAGGTAGAAGCTCTCTACTGTGCTAGAAAACTACTGACCCATGAAAGTATCCTGTACCTCTATAAGACCACCATTCGCCCATGTATGGAGTATTGTTGTCATATTTGGGCAGGTGTATATATTACTAGTCTCTCACTCCTAGACAATTTCAAAAGAGTGTCGCCAACCTAATAGGTCCTGGACTATCATCCAAGCTTCAGCCTCTGTCCCATCGACGCAATGTAGCATCCCTCTGCCTTTTCTACAAGTACTTTAACGGCGAATGTTCCGACAAGCTGCAAGCACCTGTACTCCCTCTACGTAAATACCCCCGACAAACTCGACAAGCAGTACAATCCCACCCCTTCACAATAGATAACCCTAGATTTAAGAGAGCCTTCTACTCCAGAACCGCTAGACTTTGGAACTCCCTGCCAGGTTCCTGATTCCCCAATTGTATTGACATGCAGAAGTTCAAGTGTGACGTGAACCGACATCTTGCTGCCCAACTCCCCACCTAGTATCCCATGTAGCCTGTGTCCCTAATAGTAGCGCCCTATATCAAAGTGGCAATGCGCCTTGTTTTGAGTGAAAATGTATTAAAAAATGTAATAAAAAGAAATAAAAAAAAAAATCTTCCGGTTCCTCTGCTCACACAAATTGACTACATAGAGGAGCAACGGATACAGGATCATACAACGAAGCGTGCAAAAGGGGCGTAATCTCCAACTTCCAAAGGGGCATACTCTCCAAGACATTCCTGCTCCACTCGATGTATCGTTTACATGACTGATCTGTACATGCACGTTCAAGTAATTGTCTGTATTTTTTAGATGAGGTGTTTTCATTGATTGAGATTGGTTGTTATTGTCACAACGTTTCGGCCGTTTCGCCCTCCGGCCTTCGTCAGCTAAACCGTTTGTTAGGAGTCTCGAACCCAACCCTTTATTATTATTACGGGGGCACCGTGTTCGGACTCCAGCTAGGCTTTGGGACATGGTTGCTGATTCTCTGTTTTTCAATGTTACTTTTTCACTGCCTTCGTTCAGGATTGAACTCAGCACCTTTTTGGGTAACTGTAAACTTTGATACAACGTCTAGCACCACTCGGTCATATGTAACTAGGACAATTCTTAGTTGGTTATTTTGTTAATGTTAAACCTATGTTGTTATTCAAGGTTTTCTCTCTCTATCAGAGGTGTCCAAATTGCATTCAGCTCTATGCTTGGTTTGCTCAGAAGGTTGTTATGTCCGAGCATGTGAGCTGTTTCTTTAAGTTTTCTCACTTTCCAGTGGGTCTCTCTATTTATTATTTTTACTTCATCCCATAGGGGGCGATGGTCCCCCCTCTCCATCCAGACATGGTTGGCTATACCCGATTTTTCCGTCTCCTCTTTAGTTACCGCTTTTCGGTGTTCTTCCACCCTTACTTTAAGGGGGCGGCATGTCTTGTAAACCTTTCTGCAACTGCATGGGATGGAGTATATGCAGTTTTTGGTCATGTTCTCATCCATGCGGGTCTTCACTCGCACCAGGTGTCGTCTGAGTGTTGACTCGCTTTTGAATACCGTCCTGATGTTGTAGGGGGCACATATTCTCTGAATCTTTTCGGAGATGCCTCGTATGTATGGTAGGCAGACCGTTGGAGGTTTTTGGGTTTCATTCTCCTCTCTTATACTATTAACACCTCTGGTGGATAGTATGCTATCGGGGTAGTTGTTACGACAGAGGGTATTCTTCAACCTGACCATTTCTTGGTGGTATGTAATGGTGTCGCTACTTATTGTCTCTGCTCAATGTTGTAAGCAGCGTGCGATTCCATGTTTGATACTGTATGGGTGATGGGAGTTGAAGTTTATGTATTGTCCGGTGAAGGCAGGCTTGCGATATACGGATGTCTTAAACCCATGCTCTGTGCGTGATATGAGTATATCAAGGAAGGCCAGTTGGTTATCTTTTTCTTTCTCCATTGTGAACTGTATCGATGGTCTTATTGAGTTCACAGGGTCTAGGAGAGCCTGGATGTCTTCCTGATGGGACCAGAGTATGAAGGTGTCATCAACGTATCTTAGCCACATGGTGGGCTTTAAGAGAGCTGAACCTAAGTCCATGTCTTCGAAGTATTCCATGTATATGTTCGCCATGACTAGTGATAATGGCGAGCCCATAGCTAGTCCCTCCTCTTGTCGATATAGGTCAGTGCCCATTCTGAAGTAGGTTGTTTCTATGCAGAATGTCAGCATTTTCATTAAGTTTGCCAATGGTACACATGTGCGCTCTTCTATGGAGAGGTCCGCAGCTAGTTTGTCTTGAATTACTCTAGTGCCTCACTAGTTGGGACTTTAGTGAACAGGCTAACCACATCTAGGCTTACCATTTGGTTTGTACTGATGGGTGCTCCCTTGATCAGTTCCGTGAAATGGGCAGAATTCTTTACATGAGTTGCTGACTTGCCTGCTAATGGGTTTATTATATCCACAAGGTACCTGCTCAGTGGGTGGCATGCTGAGCCTCGGCAGCTCACTATGGGTCTGAGTGGAATACCGTCTTTGTGTATCTTGGGGAGACCGTCCATATGTGGTAGCTTACTGTAATGCTGGACCGGCTGTCTATATCTCATCGGAGCGATGTGTTCCTTGTTTTTCGTAAGGGTTTGTAACAGCTTTTTTTCGGTTTTCAAAGTTGGGCCCTTCTTTATTTTACCGTAGCTACCATCTGCGATTAGGCCTGCCATTTTTTCCGAGTACTACGACATGTCCATCACCACAGTAGCATTGCCTTTGTCTGCTGGCAGAATTATTATAGTGATGTCACCCTGTAGGGTTCTTATAGCCAGCCTATCTTCCCGAGAGATGTTTGATTTAGGAGGCTTGGCTTTCTCGAGTACTTGTCTCACTTTCCATCTTATTTCATCACCTTGGGTTGATGGGATTCTCAAGGGTATATCTTCCATGTCTGTTATGATATCAAAGAATGGAACGCGTTTGGTTGTTGTTGTTGCGCAGTTGAGACCTTTATTTAGTACTGCTTCCTCTGAGTGACTCAGTTGGCGGCTGCTGAGGTTGATGACCGCTTTCACAGGTGAGCGGTGTTTTGATGTTACATTCCTCTGGTCTTTGAGTTTTGTGAGCTTCTTGATTTGGCGTCCTTTGACCTTCTCATATTCTTGTCTGTACGATTTATCCAGATCTGATTGGATTCTCACCCTGTCTTCCTCTTGGGTCACTTTGACAAGGAACGATGTTAAGGTGTTGGAGATTTCGTTCCTTAGTTTTTGTTTATTCCAGCGGGTGTGTTGGATCCTTTTTCGAACGAGGGCATGCCCTGCCCTTTCCGCGACTCTACGTGCCTTCCTGGAATCCACTGCTGTTTTTAATGTCAACCCTGCTGGTATGAGTTTTAAGTCTCTACATCTGTACAGGAAGGTTAGATGGTTAGCGAGTCTTGTCAGTTTCATATGACGCTTTTCTAGGTGTCGCCATTCAATTCTAATGTCGGGTCCGTACCGATTGGATAGTAATTGTCTGTATTTTTGAGATGAGGTGTTTTCATTGATTGAGATTGTCGGACTGACTTCCTCATCTTGGTTGTTATTATCACAACGTTTCGGCCGTTTTGCCCTCCGGCCTTCGTCAGGTGAACCGTTTGTTAGGAGTCTCGAACCCAACCCTTTATTATTATTACGGAGGTACCGTGTTCGGACTCCAGCTAGGCTTTGGGACATAGTTGCTGATTCTCTGTTTTTCAATGTTACTTTTTCACTGCCTTCGTTCAGGATTGAACTCAGCACCTTTTTGGGTAACTGTAGACTTTGATACAACGTCTAGGACCACTCGGTCATATGTCACTAGGACAATTCTTAGTTGTTTTTTTGTTAATGTTAAACCTATGTTGTTATTCAAGGTTTTCACTCTCTATCAGAGGTGTCCAAATTGCATTCAGCTCTATGCTTGGTTTGCTCAGTAGGTTGTTATGTCCGAGCATGTGAGCTGTTTCTTTAAGGTTTACAAGGGTGAAACATGCCGCCCCCTTAAAGTTAGGGTGGAAGAACACCGAAAAGCCGTAACTAAAGGGGAGACGGAAAAATCGGGTATAGCCAACCATGTCTGGATGGAGAGGGGGGACCATCGCCCCCTATGGGATGAAGTAAAGATAATAAACATAGAGACCCACTAGAAAGTGAGAAAACTTAAAGAAACAGCTCACATGCAAAACAGAGAATCAGAAACTATGTCCCAAAGCCTAGCTGGAGTCCGAACACGGTACCCCCGTAATAATAATAAAGGGTTGGGTTCGAGACTCCTAACAAACGGTTCACCTGACGAAGGCCGGAGGACAAAACGGCCGAAACGTTGTAACAATAACAACCAAGATGAGGAAGTCAGTCCGACAATCTCAATCAATGATGCACGTTCAAGATGCGATTATTTTAATATCAGCAAACTCACAAGAGGAATTTTGTCTTCGTGTTAATAACGATAGGCAAGAAGAAACACGTCACTAATCATGAGGCAGATAGAGAACAAGACACATTAAATAACAAAAAAAAACACTACCAGTCTCATTTTGGTATGAAGCACAACTTTTCTTTTTTAACCCCAAATGTTGAAGAGATACGAAGACAGAGTGGTGCTATAAAAACGGGGGACTTTATTTGCTCCAAAATTAATTTTTCTAAATAGTAAATACAAGTCTTAATGCACTTTTGTCAGTAATGCAAAGACGTATATCTCCTTAGCGACACCGCCTTAGTTGTTTACGTTTGTAGCTAACGTCAAGGAGATGAAAAAACGTAAGAATTTAACCGACTTCTATGTATGAATGCCTAGGTGGTAGTCGTAAAAAGAACACTTACGCCTTTTGTTTTCACTGTTTAACTTTACTAGCTATTATTATCAGTCAAAACCCATAAAAAAACGAAAATAGAGAACAAGATATACATGACCACCAAATATACTACCAGTCTCATTTCGGTATGGCGCTTCACTGTTGGATATTGGCCGGGAAACGCCAAAAGGTATGCTGGTCGAAGATTATTATGATTATTTAAACCTAAAAGTTTTTAAAGCTAAATTATGTTCAAGAATAGTAAAACAGTTTAGAATAAATATTTATTTACATTAATTTAGAAATGTTTATGTAAAAATATTATCTTAACATTTTAGTTGACAACTTAGCAATAATAACATGTAAACACATTAGGTGATTATATAAGTGACTTATACTAATGACGTCATTTAACGAGATAAGGTCTTTTTGTGGTATTTGAAAATTAGACAGAAAACAGAGTTGGGTCGTCGGAGAGGTGTGTTGAAGGTAAGAAGCCGACCGGTCGTAATAACTTGAAGCACGCGGGGATGCCAATGTGAGGAACGATGAACCAGCGTGCAGCTTTCCAATGAGGAAATATAAGGAATAAAAAAGTTGCCGAAATTAACATCTGTTGTTCTGCCATTCTTAGGTAAAACTCTCGTTACAACGTTTCAGTCAGGACAACAGCAAAGATGAATTAGAGGTGTTCCCGATTGGCCAGGTGTAAAAAACCCTTAAATAAATGTAATTCGTCATTTTTATTGTTATTGTATTGTGGGCATTATTTTAATGTACATGCAGGCACAACGAACTTTACATAGACACATGTAAATACAAACGCATCCAATACATACAATAGACGATAATAGAAACGCGTAAATATCCACACGATTTATAAACCCCATGTTTACTGAACCACGCAATATTACACAACTTCTATTAGCGAACTGCTGCTATAAAAGTTGAAGACATACGAAGAACGGAGGGGTACTATTAAAACGAGGCATCTTTTTTGCTCCAGAGTTTATTTTTCTAGATAGTCAACATTATTCCCAATGCACTGTTGCCAGCAATACAATGACGCATCGCTGCTTCTTTCGAGCTCCAACCTAAGTGGTTACCGTTTGAGTTATTTTCAGATAAATAAGTAAACCTTAAAATTTAACCGACATCAGCTATAAGTTGGTAGTTGATTATACGCTCAGTAATACATAAGCTCGGTTTATGCTTACCAAGTGTTTTTTTGGATTTATATTTAGCTGAAATTAAGGCTTAGTAAACCCATAAGACAACAATCCACGAAAGAAAAATAGAATTTGATCGGCTCGCGACGTTCTGCAACCTTGCGTCTCTGAACTGACGCAATTTAGAACAAAAAACGGAGACTAATAGACAGACAGCTATAGTGAGTTTTATAAATGAGAATATTATTACTATTTGTATTAATAGTAGTAGTAATACTACTACTAATAGATGTTGTATGTGGTGTTTTTCTTGATGTGGTCGAAATAATGATAGTTATGTCGTAAATACTGAAGTGAATTTTCCAAAGAACCAAATACCCTATAAATCAAGTTATAAGTTTGAAGACAGGGAAATAACAAAGAGGTTTAGTAGAAAACATTCTTCATTAGGGAACACACCTATATATATATATATATATATATATATATATATATATATATATATATATGTGTGTGTGTGTGTGTGTGTGTGTGTGTGTATATATATATATATATATAAGTGAACGTGTATGTCTGTCTGTCTGTCTGTGTACATTTCCCTACGCAATAACTCTGTCAATTTTTAGTCTATAGACTCGAAATTTGAAATACCGGGTACTGAGATTTGGGAAAATCGATGTGACGGGTGTCAGCCAGAAATTTGGCTGGTAAGGGGTCAAATTTCAACGATTTGACCTTTAAGAACTCTACCAAACTCCTCCG
>NC_136516.1:3227500-3252500 GCF_053919585.1 Euprymna scolopes
AAGTATCTTTAGGTTTTTATGTCGATCTAAGCCTAAGCATTTTTTTTTATTACTTAGAAGAAGTGAAGTGTTTAGAAGAAACTCAATATTTGCAGGAACATGCCTCAGTTTCATTCCTGGATTTTCTTGTTTCGCTTTTGAAAAGTGTTTTACGTTACGTTCAATAACCAGCAACGTCGGGTGCATCTTTGAGTATACATATATATATATATATATATATATATATATATATATACATGTACATATATATATACATGTATATATATATATATGTTTTATTTTTTATTACCGTTTTTTTCTGTTTGGTTACAGATGTTTCGGATGGTGGACCGTGTTTACGATCTAACAGCCTCGTCAGACCTTACAGAGACCTATAAGAGACCTGTAAGGGCTGACGAGGTTGTTAGATCTTAAACACGGTCAAACATCTGTAACGTCTGACGAGGCTGTTTGATCGTAAACACGGTCCAACATCTTAAACATATGTAACCAAATAGATAAAGCGGTAATAAAAAAATTAAACATATATTTGTTCTGCAATAGTATTGAGCACTCTCTTCGTGTTTTTACTAATTACCAGTTTTACCATATATATATATATATATATATATATATATATATATGGTAAAACTGGTAATTAGTAAAAACATGAAGAGAGTGCTATATATATATATGTGTGTGTGTGTATGTGTGTGTGTGTGTTTGTGGCTGTGTGGATGTGTGTCTGTGTCAGTGTGTGTATAAGCTATTCAACTTTGCAGTTCTTTCATTTATATTAAGCGGATCTAATCTTCTCTGAATAATACAATAAATAGTTTGCTAATAATATCATTAATCGATGGATAAAAGCACGAATTCGAAGTAGGAAAGTTGGCAGATTTAGATAAGCCACATATAAAGATAACATATATTTGTGTGGTTATTTTCTTTTAAACGATAGGCCGTTAAATCGCTAACTGGGACCAGACTTTTTCGACAAAGAACCACTTTTACAGACGGATGGAAATCGGTAATGAAATCAAGATTACATCTGAAATTACTATTCGTAGAGTAAATCAAGTTACAGTCTACATAGGACGTTTGCTGACTAAATCACAGGCATTTTACCAACAGGCAGACACATGCATTGTTGCAAGCAGATAGAGAAAGCTGGTCTTATGTATTCTATCAATACAGCCGTGTGCAAAATCCAATGTATTATCGACACAGTGTTACAGTTTTTTGTTCTCCCCTGTTTTAAGTCGTGTAATGTGCGCCTGGTAAAACATGCAAAAACGATGTTGAATTAAAGAGGCAAAACGAAGTCCTATAAGATAGATTATTATATATAGGTGAGTAAGGATGAATTGTCTTCGTGTAGGAAGACCATCTTAAATGTATAAAATGTCTTTCAGAACTATTTAATTACAATAAAACAGCAGTTATCTGTATTTTAATCTGTTACAGATAGTTTATATCTAGCTCCCCCGTATGCATTTTTATAAAGCTAACTGTACTTCCTGTATATCCAGATTGGAGTAATAAAGCTGCTCAGTTAAGTTCGTGGCATTCCATTTAGTAAAGGAACCCTTTCGTTAGACCGGCCGTTAAATTGAGGTCCGGTCATCTTGCCGCAGCATGTCACCTGAGAAATAGCTAGGATGGATTGTAATGTAATTATCGTAAACTACTTGTATATGTTCTTTTGCAAACTCATTTGCCATCTAAACGTCATAAAACGTAGTTGGTAATATTGCACCATAAAATGTGCAGATATAACTTATGGGATGCACCCAGTAACAATTATACGAGCTTATATACCTGATATATTTACAGTTGGTCTAAAACGTACATGCACATTGGACTCCTTTTTCTAAATTGCTAAAACGCACACACATACAAACATACACACACACTATACACCCAACACACACACACACACACACACACACACACACATATATATATATATATCTGTATTACCATTTCATTTAATCATATAAATTAATATAAAAAGGTATAATGTTATTCGTAAATTTTCGGTATTTATGTCTATAGTGCTCAATTCATAATTAGAGCTTATTAGTAAGTCATGAACATATATATGGCAATATAATAGGCATGCATACCTTTTCATAACTCACTATATATATATATATACATATATATATATATACATATATATTATAGAGAGAGGGGGAGAGAGAAAGAGGGAGGAGAAATTATAAAAGAACAAACCTAGCTAGGTGTTCATCAGCGCTTCGTCTTTATTGAGATAGTTCTGCTAGTGTAATGAAATTAACAAAACAAAATACCAGCATAAATATTTTAAAATAGATTTTCGTTGTAATGAAATGTAGGTCTGTTCCATTTCAGAAACGGAAAATGGAGATGCATAACGTTCTAAAAAGGAGTTAGGTGATATAACCGTTAATCTATATATATAAAAGGCAAAAATCGGTGTGTATGTATGTATGTATGTATGTATGTATGTATGTTTGTTTGTAACGCTAAAACTTTTGAAAGACGGAACCAGAGTTGACAAATTTGGTATCATATTGCACCTTGATCACCCGGATGACAAATATCGAAATTTCACGTCAAACGGACCAGTAGAAAGGGGTCAACTGATCGTTTTTCTCCTAGGGGGGCCCCCAAAAAAACCTGTCATTTTAACGTTATTCAATACGTGTCACGTGACGTGACGTCAGCTCAAACTTTTGACAGACACAACCAAAGTTGACAAATTATGTATCATATTGAACCTTGATCACCCGCATGACAAATATCGAAATTCCACACCAAACGGACCATTAAAAGGGGGTGAACTGATCATTTCTCTCCTAGGGGGGCCCCCAAAAAAACCTGTCATTTTAATGTTAATATTACATAATCCAAAAACGCTTAGTCATGTCACGTGACGTGACGTCAACATCCAGTAATGGCGAACAAATGTAAACAAACACTTTGTTTTACCGATACTTTTGTAATTTCTCTTCTGCTTTGTTCTAGAGATTATTAAACTCCATGACAATGTCTCCAACGTATTTAACTGGTTAAAAATAGTATTTATACAAGAGTTTTAACGAAAAATATCAGGAAAAAATATACAGGAATAAAAAAAAATTCAGCTTTCAAAATATTCGTCGATAAAAAAACCGATCTTTATATTTACGCTAGCCATTTTGTATATTACCACGTGACCTGCTATCTCTTAAACTGGAGGGGGGGGGATCCACTTGAATCCAACAAAACCAGTAATTTTTTTTTTCTATTATATATACATCATTTTCTATAAAATTAAGTGTAGACTTTATAATTAAAACAAAAAATGTTATTCATACTAAAAAAAAAAAACGCTTAGTCATGTCACGTGACGTGACGTCAACATCCACTAATGGCGAACAATTGTACCTATTTACTATGCCTCCCCACGGGACAGAGTTAGACACCAGGGTCGTTTTTTAACGTGGAGAAAAGGTACAAAAATAAAAATTGTCTCAGTCGTGGAGGATTTCTCCTCCACCGAAAGAGAACAAGAAATAGAAGTGCAGCATCTGAAGAACAGATACTACACTTTGATCTTGACCAAAAGGCCAAGAATGCGAACAATTGTAAATAACAACTTTTTTCACAAAACCAACACCGTCTTTCTTTTTTTTTCTCTCTCTTTCTCTCTCTCACCCACTTACTCTTCCCTCTCTCTCACCCTCTTTCTCTTGACGTCACACCACTGTTAAACTGTGGGGGGGGAACACATTCCCAGGCATTATCTCCTATAGATGCACATTTTATTAGAAATTCAGCTTTCAAAATATTAGACGATAATAAAAATATAAAACCAACACCCTCTTTCTCTTTTCTCTCTCTCTCACCAACTTACTCTTCTCTCTCTCTCACCCTCTTTCTCTTGACCTCCTACTACTGTTAAACTGTGTGTGTGTGGGAGGGGGGAAGAGGCAGCTTGAAAACCAACAAAAACAGTGCACAGTTTCCCAAGCATTTGGGGTGGGAAGGGGGGGAAGAAGCCGAGCGCACAGTTTCGTGTGAGAGAGAGAGAACAATTCTCAACCTATATACTCAACAAATTTTTTATCTACAGATTTGAAAGTTTGTATATAGGGTATTCAGACATATGGAAATATATCTAGCATAATCTATCTATTATATCTATAAAAGTGAAAATGTGTGTGTGTGTGAGGTAGCCAGAGAGAGAGAGAGAGAGAGAGAGAGAGACAACAATTCTCAACCTATATATTCAATACATTTTTTATCTACAGATTTGAAAATTTGTATATAGGGTATTCAGACATATGGAAATATATCTAGCATAATCTATCTATTATATCTATAAAAGTGAAAATGTGTGTGTGTGTGTGTGTGTGTGCGTAAGAGAGAGAGAGAACAATTCTCAACCTATATACTCAACGTATTTTTATCTACGGATTTTAAACTTTGTATATAGGGTATTCAGACATATAGAAATATATCTAGCATAATCTATACATTATATCTATAAAAGTGAGAATGTGAGTGTGTGAGAGAGAGAGAACAATTCTCAACCTATATATTCAACAAATTTTTTACCTACAGATTTGAAAATTTGTATATTGGGTATTCAGACATATGGAAATATATCTAGCATAATCGATCTATTATATCTATAAAAGTCAGAATGTTTGCGTGTGGTTGTGTGTGTAAGGTTGCGAGAGAGAGAGAGAGAGAACAATTCTCAACCTATCTATTCAATAAATTTGTTATCTACAGATTTGACCATTTGTATATAGGGTATTCAGACATATGGAAATATATCCAGCATAATCTATCTATTATATCCATAAAAGTGAGAATGTGTGCGTGAGAGAGAGAGAGAGAGAGAGTAAGTACAATTCTCACCGTATATATTCAACAAATTTTTTATCTACCGATTAGAAAATTTGTATATAGGGTATTCAGACATATGGAAATATATCTAGCATAATCTATCTATTATATCTAGAAAAGTGAGAATGTGTGTGAAAGAGAGAGAGAGAAGAGAGAGAGAGAGAACAATTCTCAACCTATATATTCAACTAATTTTTATGTACAGATCTGAAAATTTGTATACAGGGTATTCAGACATATGGAAATATATCTAGCATAATCTATTATATCTATAAAAGGTAGAATGTGTGTGTGTGTGTGTGAGTGAGTGAGTGAGTGAGTGAGTGAGAGAGAGAGAGAGAGAGAGAGAGAACAATTCTCAACCTATATACTCAACAAATTTTGTATCTACAGATTTGATAATTTGTATATAGGGTATTCAGACATAAGGAAATATATCTAGCATAATCTATCTATTATATCTATAAAAGTGAGAATGTGTGTGAAAGAGAGAGAGAGAGAGAACAATTCTCAACCTATATATTCAACAAATTCTATCTTTACAGATTTGAAAATTTGTATATAGGGTATTCAGACATTTGGAAATATATCTAGCATAATCTATTATATCTATAAAAGTGAGAATGTGTGTGTGAGAGAGAGAGAAAGAACAATTCTCAACCTATATACTCAACAAATTTTTTATCTACAGATTTAAAAATTTGTATATAGGGTATTCAGACATATAGAAATATATCTAGCATAACCTATCTATTATATCTATAAAATGACCATGTGTGTGTGTGTGAGAGAGAGAGAGAGAGTCAGAGAGAGAGAACAATTTTCAGCTTGTGTGTGTGTGAGAAAGAGAGAGAGAGAAAGAGAGGAAGGAAAATTCTCACCCTATATATTCAACAAATTTTTTATCTACATATTAGAAAATTTGGATATAGGGTATTCAGACGTATGGAAATATATCTAGCATAATCTATCTATTATATCTATAAAAGTGAGAATGTGTGTGTGAGAGAGAGAGAAAGAGAGAGAGAGAGAACAATTCTCAACCTATATATTCAACTAATTTTTTATCTACAGATTTGAAAATGTGTATATTGGGTATTCAGACATATGTAAATATATCTGGCATAATCTATGTATTATATCTATAAAAGTGTGAATGTGAGTGATGGAAAGAGCAAAAAATTCTCAACCTATATAACCTATAAAAGTGAGAATATGTGTGAGAGAGAGAGAGAGAGAACAATTCTCAACCTATATATTCCACACATTTTTGGGCACAGATTTGGAAATTTGTATATAGGGTAGGCAGACATATAGAAATATATCTAGCATAATCTATCTATTATATCTATAAAAGTGAGAACTTGTGTGTGTGTGTGTGTGAGAGAGAGAGAGAACAATTCTTAACCTACATACTCAACAAATTTTTTACCTACAGTTTAGAAAATTTGTATATAGGGTATTCAGACATATGGAAATATATCTAGCATAATCTATCTATTATAACTACAAAAGTTAGAATGTGTGTGTGAGAGAGAGAGAGAACAATTCTAAACCTATATATTCAACAAATTTTTTATCTACAGATTTGAAACTTTGTATATAGGGTATTCAGACATATGGAAATATATCTAGCATAATCTATCTATTTTATCTATAAAAGTGAGAATGCGTGTGTGTGAGATAGCGAGAGAGAGAGAGAGAAAAAGAGAGAGATAAAAATTCTCAACCTATACATTCAACAAATTTTTTATCCACAGATTTGAACATTTGTATATAGGGTGTTCAGACATATAGAAATATATCTAGCATAATCTATCTATTATATGTATAAAAGTGAGAATGTGTGTGTGTGTGAGAGAGAGGACAATTGTCAACCTATGTATACAACAAATTTTTTATCTACAGATTTCAAAATTTGTATATTGGGCATTCAGACATATTTTAATATATCTGGCATAATCTGTCTATTATATCTATAAAAGTGAGAATGTGTGTGATAGAGAGAGAGAGAACAATTCTCAACCTATATACTCAACAAATTTTTTATCTACAGATTTGAAAATTTGTATATAGGGTATTCAGACATATGGAAATATATCTAGCATAATCTATTATATCTATAAAAGTGAGAATGTGTGTGTGTGTGAGAGAGAGAGAGAGAGAGAGAGAACAATTCTCAACCCATATACTCAACAAATTCTTTATCTACAGATTATAAAATTTGTATATAGAGTATTCATACAAATAGAAATATATCTAGGATAATCTTTCTATTATATCTATAAAAGTGAGAATGTGTGTGTGTGTGAGCGAGAGAGAGAGAGAGAGAGAGAGAGAACAGTTCTCAACCTATACATTCAACAAATTTTTATATATAGGGTATTCAGAAATATCGAAATATATCTAGCATAATCTATTATATCTTTAAAAGTTAGAATGTGTGTGTGTGAGAGATAGAGAGAACAATTCTCAACCTATGCACTCTACAAATTTTTTATCTACAAATTAGAAAATTTGTATATAGGGTATTCACACATATGGAAATATATCTAGCATAATCTATCTATTATATCTATAAAAGTTAGAATGTGTGTGTGAGGTAGCCAGAGAGAGAGAGAGAGAGTAAGAACAATTTTCAACCTATATATTCAACAAATATTTGATCTACAGATTAGAAAATTTGTATATAGGGTATTCAGACATATGGAAATATATCTAGCATAATCTATCTATTATATCTCTAAAATTGAGAATGTGTGTGTGAGAGAGAGAGAGAGAACAATTTTCAACCTATATACTCAACAAATTTTTTTATCTACAGATTTGAAAATTTGTATATAGGGTATTCAGACATATGGAAATATATCTAGAGTAATCTATCTATTATATCTATAAAAGTGAGAATGCGTGTGTGTGTGAGAGAGAGCGACACAGAACAATTCTCAACCTATATATTCAACAAATTTTTTATGTACAGATCTGAAATATCACATTTGTATAGAAGTAGAAATCTTGATACCTACTCTGATACCTAATAAAAGAAAGGACACTCTTTAGGGCGGATTTTGATTATAACAAGTCACTAATTAGAAATTATAATAAACATTCTAATAATTTAAGAATTTTACCAAAATAAAATTGCATGGTAATCACCCAATTTCTGCCACAAAATTTTGATTGGCAGAACTCATAAACATAAAATATATATTTTCTAATTTCATCTTTTTTTTTTCTTTTTACATAATCTGGTTTGATGTTTTCCCAAATATTCAAATCACTATATTTTGCTGCTTAATATCAAATACAGCAACTGAGTTATTTTTATGCATCAAACAATTACATTTTCTCATTCATCCAAACTAATCACTGAACATCAATTTCATATTTTCTTCACTAAAATATTACTGTGCTTGATGTCATCAAGTGGAGCGGATCATTTTTTTTTCATTTGTTCACACATTTTTCCAATTTATATATATTTTAAAGATTCTTAGCCTATGTCATTGCATACCAATCTGTTTATTAAAAGTTAAGGTTCACTGTAAACACATATGTTACACCAAAATAAAAACGCTTCAGATAATGTCTTGATATTCAATTCAGTTTCTCACATGACATCTTATGAAGTTAGTAGAAATGTTACAGACTTTTGAATCTCAAACACTTTCAATACTGTGCACTGATATTTTCTTTTTTGCAATATAAGCACATTCATGACTTTTTTTACAAACGTTAAAAACTTTCACATTGTGTAGCAATATACTGAAACAATTATAAAAATATTTGTTTTTATTTTGAATGATGCAGGGCATCTGAAGAGAGATTTTTCTAACAAAATGAAAGTATAATTTTTAGCAATAGGTATCTAGGAAAAGGCCACTACATATGTTATAAGTTCCAAATTTCCACAACCTGGCAAATACTGGTACATGCTAGCAAATTTAGATTTGCAATTACAAAATATGATTCTAATTTTTTCCTTTGCTCTTTATTCTAACACTACACTAAGTTTACTGTGTTATTTCGCTACAGTTGATATTGTGTAGAACAATAAGAAAATCATAGTGAACAATGCATTCAACAAAATTTCACACACATTTCTAGATACCTATATCTAATAAGTTCAAAAGAAAGGACACACTTAGGGAGGTATTTTGGTGGTCAAGTCACTAAAAAGAGATTAGCTGGTTTCCCGGCATAGCCCAGGATATAATAAAGATTGACTGAAATACATGTTCTAGCTGGTTTCTAGGCGTTGCCAGGGATGTAATATAGACACATTATGTTGTATATTACCTGTTCTCTTCTCCCTAAGGTAAAACAATTTCATATACATGCTGTAAATTACCTATGCTAGGGATAAAACATGAACAATACCAGTCCTAGGGTAGATAAAACAAATAATACATAGAGATGAAAGATTCCTCTCCCCTAAGAATCAAACATATGTTCAATATCTGCTTTTGTTTTTTCATTGTTTATACGGTCCCGAGCAACGCCGGGTAGCCCTGCTAGTATAATTATAAAATATGAGCAATTAATATTTTATCGGGACAAGTATGTCCGTTACAATATTTGTTCTAAAAAAATTTAATTTGATGAAAATACCTTTTTTCTATATGCTGATTTACTGATTGGGAGTTTAGAAGATATATTTTAGAGCACCAAGAGACGATCATATTTTTAACCAGTAAAACAGTTTAAACATAAAATACACGAAACTATTATCATTCATTTTTTTGTGTTCTCATATAAAACAAGCAGTGAACTTCAAAACAAAAATGGATTAGGATCAACAAAGAGTTATATATAATCGTAAAAACGTGTTTTCTGAAAACACGCACACACATGATTCCCGAGAAAACGTAACATAAGTGTCTGTAGGTATATAATACTTATTGTAGTAAATAATTCTGTCGGCCGCTTTGAGTAACTGGCTTCTCATCATTGGACAATTTCAATTGAAATAAAATTTCGATTAATTTAGCCCTTCTACGCAGATAAGTATGGGATGATTAGATTATTCTGACAGACGTTAAAAAACATTTAAAAGATAACAATGTTTAAATTTAACCAGTATTACTCGCGGTTAACGGTTACTGATTAGATTAGATCCTTGCTAATGAAGCCGGAGATTGCTACTCTTTTGGGTTCGAATCTATCGACGGGTATTAGACATGGCACCCTCCACTGATGATTTTCGAAAGGATTAAATATAAGTGTCTGTAGGTATTTAATAATCATTATAGTAAATAGTTCTGTCGGCCGCTTTGAGAAACTGGCTTCTTATCATTGGGCAATTTCAATTGAAATAAAATGTCGATTAGTTTAGCCCTTATACGCAGATAAGTATGGGATGATTAGATTATTCTGACAGACGTTAAAAAACATTTAAAAGATAACAATGTTTAAATTTAACCAGTATTTCTCGCGGTTAACGGTTACTGATTGGATTAGATCCTTGCTAATGAAGCCAGAGATCGCTACTCTTTTGGGTTCGAATCTATCGACGGGTATTAGACATGCCACCCTCCACTGATGATTTTCGAAAGTGTCTGTAGGTATTTAATAATCATTATAGTAAATAGTTCTGTAAGCCGCTTATAGAAACTCGTTTTCTATTCTTGAGCACTTGCAGTTGGAAAAAAAGGGCAATGTAGCTCTTATGTGCAGATCAACATATAATGATTAGATCATTCTGATAAACGTTAAAAAAAACAATTTAAAAATAAATGTTTAAATTTCCACACTATTTCTCGCGGTTAACAGTGGCCAACTAGATTGACTCACTGCATTTACGATTCCCGAAAAGATAAAAAATAGTCCAATTTTTTGTTTGTAGTAGAGTCCATCGACCGTGAAATACGTCATGCCAATGCATATGATTTGGACTGCCCATGGGTAACCCCGTAAGTGGGATTTTGGCATGTCTATTTTTGGAACTCATAGAAACCGTACCCGTGAAATATAAATTGCCCAAGGACACTTCCTACTATAGAAATATAGATGATATTTTAATTTTTCTCTCCATGTCTTCCAAAATAAAGAATATCACTGATAAATTAAATAATATCGAACCCACTATTAACTATACATATAAAATAGAAACTAACAACTCCATCCCTTTTCTGGACATCAATATCATAAATAACAATGATCATCTAAGTTGTAAAGTCCATCGCAAAGTAACGAATAAAAAAGATTACATACATCTTTATTCTCATCACGATGATAAAGTAAAAAGAGGTATTCTAATAGGATTTTTTCTTAGAACCCTGAGAATATGCAGTGAAGAATACATCAAGGAAGAATTTGAGTATATCGACCGTAACTTCCTGAACTTACAATACCCTTAAAATTTTTTGACACATACAAAAAGGAAAACACTAAACATTTACCATAAGCGAAACCGAGACAATTCCCTAAATAGCCAGACACACGGCAGACAATTAACATTACTAACTAATAAAAACACCGACACAATCTATAAGAACCTAAATAAGACAAGCATTCAAAAAACAAAACTAAACTCCAACAATTAGGGATATAACACTTTAAATTATGACTAATACCAACACTAACACCAACGCCTGAATATATTCCATACCCTGCATTGATCGTGGAAGAATACACGTAGGAGAAACTCAACGAAATTTAAATAAAAACATATATAAACACAAAAGAGATGTAAAAAACAACAATACACTCAACACAATATTTTGCCACCTCATGGAGAACGACCAACATTGTAATTTTAACAAAGCAACTTTCCTTATACACATGCATAACAGATCCACACAACGTTTAATTGAGTCAGCTATAATCTCCCATTCCAGCAATATAATTAAATAAAGAAAAGGTTTTTTCCACATTGCTCCCTATCTATCGAAAATAATTATTAAAGAGAACAATTTAGATACAGGTTGAACTCGAAATATATATATATATATATATATATATATATATATATATATATTTAAAAAAAAATTCATTTGTAATTTCACCTCATTTGATCATTTTTATTTTACTTATTTACTGTATTTTATTTTCTCACTGTCTATTTTTAGACCCCATTTTTATCAGCGCTTATTCTTTTTTTTAGCTGGCATCTACAGTTACTACATTAGTTTATCCCAATTCAATTATCTCTAATTTTTTTAAAAACTCCCTTCGTAATCTCGTTTCATTTTATTTACTTAATCTATCGCGGTTATATTTCCAAAGCCAATCTTTTAAATCTCTACGATATTTTAACTTTTAGACCTAATCCACTAGGCTAGTTTACTCTAATTTATTTTCTCGCATAAATTGTATATATGTATATAGACATCTAATTTACATAAGAAAAACACGCTGCTCTCCCCCATCATTATATATAGCCACACATCTTCCGACTCTCTCGTCAATGACCATCCTTCTTGAAAAAGCCCGGATATATATCGGGCGAAACGTTGAGTATTTACGTCCTTTCCCCTCCATTTTATTTTATATCGTCGGATTTAATGCAGCTCAACAATCACACACACATACACATACACACACACACACACACACATATATATATATATATATATATATAAATATATATAAAAGAGAGAGAAAGAGAGAGTAAGATTGGAGCAAAGACACAAATACATATATAGATAGTAAGACATATAGATATATGCTTTTGCCTTTTATCACTATTTATATATAGTTTAGTATGTGTATATATATTTATATGCATCCTGCACAGAATTTACTTCTAAATAAATGAAACTTTCAAAATGCTTTCGTTTTACAACATTCATAGGAATGTGGAGTATATTTACTATAGTTATTTATATCTAAAATTTGTAAAAGTTGTCTCCCTTTGGGTTTGTAAAATTCGTACAATAGTGATTTCGTCTCAATTAGAAAGACGCATATGAAATTTCAGTGTATTTTACTATTTTACTAGTTGTTTAATATAAAAGATTTTAACGTGCCAATAGGAACTTGTGCCCTTGACATCTTTTCCAAATTACTCTTGAGAGCACATTTATATTCTTACCACATATTTAAGGAAAACTACATAAAAATAAAGAAAGATTGACTAAGAAGATCTCCCCTATGAGGACGTGACGGTTTCAGATACAAAACCCAAAAGCCAAGATTCACTCCAGGTCTGCTATGACTAGATGCCTGAGGAATCAATAAAATACATATTTAAAACACGGATTCGTTTTGGGTTTCTGTCTTGAGACGTTTGCTTTAAACGAGGTTCAGCTCCCCCAAAGACGGTTTACGAACCCCCAAGCAACGATAAAAAGAGCCGCCAAACAGCTGACAGATACGCCGTAATCGTTTCGTATATGTTCTGACACGCACCCACGAAAAATAGACGAGTCACGGATCGTTAGGATAGACATTTAGGTACGAGGACAATAGTCCGTTATATATTAGAGCATCATAATAGATACATATATATGACGATTTAATTAAATAATATAAATATAATTTAGTGGTAAAAGCACAACATATATGAATTTGGTCCTAATACAACTAATGATCGGTTAATTAGTTTAAAGGTGAATGCGCATATACACATACTTTGCTTTATATAAGGTAAAGTAACTATATAAGATGCGTTCCCTACTTTTGAATACATGTGCTTATCACTTTTTGAAACAATGCTTTAAATCATGACAGTTCAAGCTTTCATTGGAGGTTTATTGCTTCAAGCGTCCTCTGTGCCACAATGCTCGTTTACTTTTATCGTCAAATCGAACTAATGTTTTCTCCTAAAATACTCTTAAAGCCGATTAATGTTTCATTAATGTGTGTAACATAGTTTGTCCGATTTCGTGAAACATCTGCTTACTTGTGTCGAAACAAAACGATTGCGTTCGATTAATTCGACCTGTGCGTGCTCCAATATCGTTCCGTTTTATTTCCAATTAAAGGACATTTCGCCCTGCAGGAACGTTCGCACAAATTAGAAATAATCAATTCCGACTAAAATTATTTCGGTTCCTACGATTGGATGCTCTTACTTAACTCAGTGCAACAGCAGTACGTTTCTCGTCTGGAAATACTACGATTACGGCTATTACACCAGATAAACTCTTTTTTATATGGTTGTTTAATACCGGCGTAAAATACATTAAGGGAAGGTTTCATACCTTGGTTTTGTTTCAAAACATTTGGACAACATTAAATTATTTGATTCTTTAACACTAATTGCTTGCATGCAGATATAAACAATTGTACTTAAATGGATAGTGTGATTATTTAACAACTATCTCAGTTTTGATAACTAAATGACGGTTGAATGCCTTGCATCAACTAAAACTGAATAGAATATGAAAAATAATATGATTTTGGTATATGCATGTATGAATGTTTGTATGTATATATGTTTCCTTATACGCCATAATCACCTTGACACACCGGTTCTCGTCAGATCACTAAAGTTAAGCAACGTTGAGCCTGGCTTGTACCTGATGGGTTACCATTTGGGAATTCTAGGCGCTGCATGTGCTTTCCGCTTATCTCGGCATTGTTTCCAGTCATCCTGAACTTCCATTTGCCACTAGTTTTCAACAATATCGATTAAGGAGAGGTGTAGTTTTAGATTGCGCAACTCTTGCCACAAAGATTTCACGCGCAGGTACCCTTACCGTGGTTATCCATAAACTGTTAAGACTCAAGGAAGCCTTTAATGTATATATATATATATATATATATATATATATATATATATATGCATGCACGTGTATGTATGTATGTATATATGTATACATGTATGTATGTATATATGTATACATGTATGTGTGTATGTATGTACATGTGAGCCATCAGTTTATACCTGCGGGTCAAGGATAGCGTTGGTCACTGAGTTTATATACTTGGGTATCACACTAAATATGTCTAATGCCCCGGATGATGAGGCATCATTACGGATCAGTAGGGCAAGTGATGCCTTTGGAAACTTGGACAGGCGTTTGTAGAAATATCATGGGATATCTCTGCCAACGAAGATTAAGATTTATGCCGCATGCGTTCTCTTTGCTCTTCTCTATTCCTGTGAAACTTGGACAACATACAGG
This sequence comes from Euprymna scolopes, assembly GCF_053919585.1. Taxonomy (NCBI): domain Eukaryota; kingdom Metazoa; phylum Mollusca; class Cephalopoda; order Sepiida; family Sepiolidae; genus Euprymna; species Euprymna scolopes. The sequence goes on from NC_136516.1 coordinate 3,242,437, forward strand.
AAGCATTTGAGACGTCTCGAGCGGTTTCACCAGATGTGCTTACGAGGAATATTAGGTGTGGTTTTGCAAATGTATGTCAGTGATGTGGAGGTGCTTGAACGGACCCAATATCTAATCATTGAAGCTCACATTATAAAACATAGACTGAGATGATGTGGACATGTGGTGATGATGTTAGACAGTTGACTTCCCAAACAACTCCTTTATGGCGATCTTGTCAAGGGAATACGTCTGGCTCAGAATTGATAATTACTGAACAATTTCCAGAAAACAGAAAATATATTATATATAGATGAAATCAACGTCTGTGTTGATGTTTTCCATGTAAAAATATTGTTAAAAAATCGAAATCAATATAATATATGTAATGCTCAGGAAAACAATAGAAGTAGCTACGAATCTCTAAGCAGTCTCTCGTAAGAGCTATAATTTAACGATTCAAATATTTTGATAACATTTGTATCAGTTAACTTTTCGGTAAAATCTTCTAGTCCGTAGTCAGACGCGTTATCCATGACGCCACAAGTCCTGTCCGTATACAGAAAGATGTTACCCCGACTGTATACAGACAGTGCTAAATTCCGTTGACATGGGCAGGTAACTTTTTTCGACAAAAACGAAACGGCCACAATACCCTTATTTCAGGCTTTTTGTTGGCTCAGCTTTGTTCATTACGAGTAAATATAGATAAGGACAATCTAGGGACTAACTACTTTAATGGGAAAAAGCAATATTTCAATTCAGTGCATCCGTTCGAAAGATTTATTGGTATATATGCCCACACATAAATAAATAAATAAACATTTAGACTTTTTTTAATAGTAGAGATTTTTTCCATGTGTCGAATTAAAATTTTCAAAATTTATTGCTAAAAAAACAGAATACAACATACAAAATATTCAAAAGGTTAAAACACTATAGAATAATTAAATGGCATTCGCATAATTTATACAATATATATATATATATATATATATATATATATATATATATATATATATATATATATATATGGACAATATCCTGGTAAAGGAAGATATTTGAAGTAGATGAGCGGTCTGAGTAATGAATCTATTACGCTGCAGTATGGTCAGGTATCGTAGTCAAAGCGGAGTTCATAGTGTAAGGTGTAATCTCTCTATCAACCGGTATTGACGGCTTAACAAGCCAATCACAATATTGGAAAATCCCGAATGTTATAATATAAATTACATCGGATATACTCCAGCTTACTTTAACCGTGAAATTTAGCACCCGACGGCTACGCACCGAACAATAGGGTCAAACTGTCAGATCAAAACGACAGAGGGAAATGTCAACTACATGACTCATGTACCGCTCATAAGGTGAGCTTGCAAACATATTCGGTAACATGTAACCGTGAGAAAAGAGAGAAGAAAAAGAGAAAAACGCGACAGGGGGATCAACACCCCCCTTCTCTGACTAAGAGCACGCGTTTTTACGACGGGGTGACGACGACAAAAAATACATTAATTAATTAAAATAATATTTTTTTTTATAAACAAACGAATTTAGGCGTGTTGCTTTCTTGCTGACAAAAGACTGACTGCACAGTACGTTTTAGCTTTACCGTTCTCTTGTTATATTACATTAGTTTTATTCGGAGTTTCTTACTTGTTAAAATCTGTTTGTGGTGATTTTTGACCTACTGATGTTTCTGACCTTGACTTTTCTTCGGATCGTCTTTGTCTACACATTTTTCTATCATCTCGTTGTTATTTGCTAATTTGATAATGTCTTGCAGTATTTTTAATTTTTCCCCCCGTGAACTGACTTTTATTTTTGCTGTCTGTAGTTTTTGAGAGGGCAAAAATTATTAAAGTTTTTATTAAGTGCATTTATCCTATTTGTTACCACCGTATATTTCCACTTAGCAATTTCTGGCCACCTTGTGTTTCTGTCCACTATAGTCAAGTGACATCGTCCAGTTATAAGCGCTACATATTCAAGTTGTAATCGAGTCATTAGGATATCCATTTTTTTTTTAACTTTTACCGATGGAACCATCGGCAGGCTCTACATTGTTATAACATTGTTATAAAATCATGTCTATATCGTGGACACTCAATGACAATAAGTCTAACGATTTTATTCATGACATCCCTAGAATAATTTTTGTGGTTGGTTTTTAATTTTTTATTTCCAAAGATGTGTTTTCAAGGAATTGCCGTTATGATACTTTTACTTTTATATCATATTAAATAGCGTTCTGCGCTCTATCTAATCGTTTCATTTAGCATCAATTTAAAACAACCATGTTTTTTTTCAAAACGTTAAGTAAAAGTTAGAGAAAAAGAAAAATTTCACATTTTTCTTATTTCAATTTAAACTATGCCGATAAGCTGATGAAGTAGCTCGTGATATAAACGAAGCGGTTTCCCCAGGAAGTGGTACTGAACGCACAGCTCAATGGTGGTTTTTTGTGAAGGCGATAACCGTCTTGAAGATAAATAGCGTAACGACCAGCTATTGGATATTGATAGGGATGAATTAAGAGCCTTAGACGATGCTAATAAACGCGAGAACTTGCTTCTTTATTAGACGCAACGTTTACGACGATTTCCAACTACCTGCGAGAGTGGAAAAACAAATAGACGTCGTTTTAGAATGTCATCGTCTGTTTTTTTTTTACGTTACAAGAACTATCCGTTTTCCGACCAGACTGTAACTTTCGATGAAAAGTCGGTTTCTTACGACAACTGGCAACGATCAGCTCAGTGGTGAGACGCAGACGAACATCCGCGACACTTCCAGCAGCCATAGATACACCAGAAAAATGGCATGCTGACTGTTTTGTGGTCTGCCACCTGTCTCAATAATTAGAGTTTTTTAGATGCAGACGAGACCATTACGGTGAGGAAGTACTGACAACAAATAGATTAAATGCATCAGCAACTTAAACAACAATATCAGTATACAGAAAAGGCTCGATTCGCCTCCACAACAATACCCGACCGCAAGTTACTAAACCGACCCTGAAATGTTAAACGAATAGTATTAGGAAACTTTGGCTTATTCATCATACACAACAGACATCTCACCTACCGATTGTTACTTTTTCAAGCATCCTGACAACTTTATGCGTGCGGAATGCTTCAAAAACCTAAACGATATCAAGAACGTCTCCGGGGATTTTATCTCGGGTTAGCAAAAGTGTGTTGATTCTCGTGATTATTTTGATCAACAAATTCTTGCTTGAGTCGAGATATGTTCACCTGAATTTTAAAGATAAAACCCCAGTGACTTTTTGTCAACTTGATATTTCATAGAATATTTTGGTTCTGAAACAGAACAAAGTTATCTAATCAGATTTTAAACTCACATTCAAAAATTGTACTTAATATGTATATTTCTATTGAAACTAAAATAACCTCTTTTTTATTTTCGGGTAAAACGAAGGTCTTGCTTGTAAATATTTTTGAATCCTGATATTTTTTTTTTTAAATTTTAGCAAGTAATAATACTCGTATTCTTGTTGTACAATATAAAAAAGAAACTGCTACACTCAGAGGTGACCACGAGTTCTTTTATTATACCGCTAACCTAGGTACCCGGCGTGTCCGGGTTGGTTGGAGATGTGTGTTGGGAAAAAGCGGTTGAAAGCAGGCAGGCTCGAACCTGTGCTACGAAAGAGGAAAATAACGTGAAAAATATGCGTGACACTTTTGCTGTTGCGCCTATTGCCACATGGGAACTGACGTAGAGTTGAATTAAGGCTAGTCAATCGGAAAGAAAGGATGATTTTCGAAAATATATGCAGAAAAAGCGACCGCTCCCTGTAGAAATGTGCTCAGTTGAGCGTGAAGAAATTCATATTCATAAACAATTCTTTTATATTTATCGTCCGAAGTGTCGAGCATCAAAAGGATACTAATGTCGTGAAAATCCGACGCATCTGTCGAAAGTTTTAGGCAAACATACAAACAAATTTACATAATACATTTAAACAGACAGGTGAGATTAATATTAATGACTAGTCTGTTTGCCGGTCTTGCGCGGGGTTTGGAGGTGTGTGTTCAGCAAAAAACGTGTTAATAGGAAGGCAGGTTCAAAGCCGTACCATGAAGGAGGAAAAGAACGGGAAAAACGTAGCGTCTTTGCTGTAACGACCACCTCAAACCGGAAGTGACGTAGGTTTGAATTAAGGCGAGACAATCGAAAAGAGGGGATGTCTTTCGAGAATTAATGTTTTTAGCCAATTTCTCGGTATTTGTCGTCTGAAGGGTCGAGCTTAAAACCGATACTGATCTCGTGAAAATCTGTCGCCTCTGTCGAAGGATTTAGAAAGACATGCAAAAACATATATTCATTTATATATTGGTAGCTCAAATTTTCGACCCAAACCGATTTGGGGCTCAAATCCAGTTATTAACTTAGATCCATATCCAAGGAACCTATATCTAAAATTTGAATGATTTATACCCCAAAATAGCAGAGGGCTTTGGTAGATTGCTCCAAAGTCAAATCGTTGATCTTTGACCCCTTAACAGCCAAATTTCTGGCCAATAACGGGTTACAATGATTCATCCAAATCTCCATACCCTGTATATAAAATTTCTAGTCTGTAAAGTGAAAATCGACAGAGTTATTGTGTAGGAAATGTACACAGACAGGCATACACATTTATTTTTATAGATATATTAGCTTGGGTGCCTGGGAGTGTGGAGATGTATGCTGAGCAAAAAAAAAAAAACAAAAAAAAAAAAACAACAAAAACAACGTTAATTTTTTTTATTTTTATTTTACCCCTATTATGTCCCCTATAAATTTATTGTTTTGGGCTCAAATTAAGTTATTAAGTTAGATCCATGTCCAAAAATATCTATATCTAAAATTTCAAGTGTTTACACCCCAAATTGTCGGAAGAGTTTGGTAGAGCTCTTAACAGTTAAATTGTGGACTTAAACCCCTTGACAGCCAAATATCTAGCCGAAAAAAAATCACATACATGAGCTCAAATTTCAATACCCTATATATGAATTTCGAGACTGTAGACGACAAATTGACAGAGTTATTGCGTAAGGAAATGTACACAGACAGACACCCAGACATGTTCACTTATATATATATATATAGCATTGGTGCCCGGCTTTTCTCGGGTGTTTGGAGGAGTATTCCGTGCAAAAAAAAAAAAAAAACATGAAAGAAACGGTAAATTTTTTAAACTTTGAGCCAAATTATGACCCCTTAACATTTATTTTTGGGGCTCAAATCAAGTTATCGGCATAAAATTGACAGAGTAATCGCGTAGGGAAATAGACACAGACAGACACACAGACAGACAAACAGACACGTTAAATTTTATAGATATACAAGCGTAGGTGTCCGGCGTTTCCCGGGTGTGAGGTGTAGGCTGAGCCCCCCCCAAAAAAAAAACTAAAAAACGGTCCTTTTTGTTTTGACTTGGACCCATATTATGACCCCTTAACCTTTATTGTTTAAGGCTCTAATCATGTTATTAAGTAAGATCCGTATCAAAGAAACCTATATTTAAAATTTAAAGTGTTTAGACCCAAAATTGTCGGAGGAGTTTGGTAGATTTCTAACAGGTCAAATCGTTGAACTTTCATGCCGTAACAGCCAAATTCTGGCCGAAAACCGATCAGAAAGATTTTTCCAAATCTCAGTACCCTGCATATCAACTTTCGAGTCTGTAGACTAAATATTGACAGAGTTATTGTGTAGAGAAATGTACACAGACAGACACACGTACAGACACACATACACGTTCACTTTTATAGATATACTAGCATGGGTGCCCGGCGTTGCCCGTGTGTGGGGGTATGCTGAGCAAAAAAAAAAAAAAACTAAAAAAAAAGTAATTTTTTGTTTAACTTTGACCTCTATTATGGCATCTTAACATTTATTGTTTTGGGTTCAAATCAAGTTATGAAGTTAGATTCATGCCCAAGGGAGATATATCTTAAATTCCAAGTGTATAGTCTCAAAATTGTCGGAGGACTTTGGTAGAGTTTTCAAAGGTCAAATCGTTGAAATGTATCTGCTTAAAAGCAAAATTATGGCCGAAAACTGATCACGAAGACTTTTTCCAAATCTCAGTACCCTGTATATCAAATTTCGAGTCTGTAGACTACAAATTGACAGAGTTATTGTGTAGGGAAATGTACACACACAGATACACAGACACAAAAGCACGTTCACTTATATATATATATATATATATATATATATATATATATATATATATATATATATATATATGTATCCTAGCATGGGTGCCCAGCATTGCCCGGGGGGTTTGGATGTGTATGCTGAGCAAAATAAATAAATAAATTAAATAAAACACAAAAGAAACTATCAATTTTTTAAGACTTTGACCAAAATAATGCCCCCTTAACATTTATTGTTTCGGGCTCTAATCAAGTTATTAACTTAGATCCATATCCAAGGAACATCTATACAAAATTTCAAGTGTTTAGACCCAAAATTGTGTTAGGATTTATGTAGAGTTTTCAAAGGTAACATCGTTAAAATGTATCCGCTGAAAACAAAATCTCTAGCCGAAAACACACAACATAGATTTTCTCAAATCTCGGTAAACTGTATATAAAATTTCGAGTCTGTCGACTAAAAATTAACAGAGTTATTGTGTAGGGAAATGTACACACACAGACACACAGACGATTTCACCGTCGATTTTTTTTACATTTTGACCCAAAATATGAACCCGTAACATTTATAGTTTTGGGGTCAAATCAATTAATAACTTTGATCCATGTCCAAGGGACCTATATCTAAAATTTCCAGTGTTTAGACCCAAAATTGTCGGAGGAATTTGGTAGATATCTACATGGTCAAATCGTTGAACTTGTACCGCGTAACCGCAAAATTTCTGGCTTAAACCCGATCACAAAGATGTTTCTAAATCTCAGTACCCTTTATATCAAATTTCCTGTCTGTATATATAAAATTGGCAGAGTTATTGCGTACGAAAATGTACACAGGCAGACAGATATGCTGACACACAGACACACAGACAGACACGTTCACTTGTTTAGATATATAGAAAGATGGATTGTAAACAAACATGTGCACTAATAATGATGGCCAAATGACTGGTAAGTTATTTTTTTACGGATACAGGTAGATGCAAGATTGCAAGACCATCTGGAAAACGTGTTTTACACCTGATAATTTAATCAATTGATTCATCATTAACAGAACACGGTTGTAAATGGAATCAGCAAGACACGCTTTGGAATATACTTTTATGCATGTAAGCAACGAGTAATGTTTGCAGTAAAGTTACAGTTCAACTGCCAATTCTGTACTCCGAAATATTTATGTTCCAAAGCTATTACGTTTGTTGGTTTACGATACTGTTGTTAGATCTGCTTCCATGCAGAGGAAGGGTAAACATTCAATCTATAAAATTCAAACATTAAATGCATGTGGGTGTGTCTATTTGTACGTATGTTTTTGGTTAAATATTGAACCGATAAACTGTTAAACAACTGGCCAGATACACTGAAATGTATATGAAATAGGGATCATACGTAAATGATTCTTTCTAATGAGTAATCTTTTTGTTTGAATAGATGGATACCGCGTACAAATGTGTATCTGCAAGTTGAAATACAAACAGCTAATTTCAACTTCCAGCCATAGTTTAATTCTGTCGGCGCATGACAGAATAACATTTATTCAAGTCTGTTAATATTAACTTATTCTCATTCTTCTCTCTATAGCTCCGCTAAAATGAGACGCAGCTGAGCGCTTTGTTTTGTTACCATCCCCACTGATAGAATCCGAATCATATTGCTTTAAAGTGTAAAATCATGTATAACAGAATATCTAATAGCAGAATGACTTATTAATAATAAATCCGAAATTCGCGGGAAATAAAATATATTAAAGCGCATTGCATCACCTGGCAATGTTGGGCGACAACAGCGTGTGAGTCAACCTTTTATTTCAATTGTTGCATTATCTTACATGGGTCATATTGTTACATGATAAGGGCTGTCCCCTGTTCATGTAAGTATAAAAATAGAGAGATTAGTTAAAATGGAAATAAGAGAAAGCAGAAATCGAACCCTGGACATAAGTTTTAAAGAACAATAGGTTTAAATGGAATGTCCAGTAAAATGTTAATTCGGATGAAATAAATAATAAATAAACTATTCAATTGTTAAAAGAATGTGGATAATAAAATATGAGTTAAATAAATTAGATATGTAGGTTAAATTCCTTTGTGGAAACAAACAAGGAAAATAGGTTATTGGGAAATCAATGTCGAAAACGTGCAAAGTCGTGCATGTTGAGACACGTGAATTTTGCTCACGTGGCCGGGATGCATGGAGTTCTGAATATAGCAGGTGGGAGTTAGTTGGTGGAGAGACAGTCAGAGAGACAGTCAGGAGAGACAGTCAGGGGAGACAGACAGGCGGACGTCTGAAGCGAGACGTCACTTCAGAAACTAAGATGTGAAACTTTGAGTTCTTAATGAGGAAATCCCGACCGGTCGTATTAAATAAATTCACCATGTGTTTTGGATAAAGCTCATCTTTGTGTTGTGGTTTCTACAAAAAGGTAAATTGTATCGTTATTATATGTCTGTGTTATAAAATGTCATTACAACAACATCTCTCTCTCTAAGATACAACATCATATGTAATAAGACAAGAACTCTCACTAAGACACATATCATTACTAATAAGAACTCTCACAAGAAAAAGCATCACTTATAATAGTCTCTCTCTAAGACTCTTTAATGACACCACTATATAACAATATTGTAAATATATATTAATATAAACATATGGATACATCTTTATTGTTGATATATACACATATTTATATATATATATTTATATATATATATATATATATATATATATATATATATGTGTGTGTGTGTGTGTGTGTGTATAAGTAAAAGGTCGTTTACTTGAAGTATTATTGTAAGGAAATACGTGGAAGTTTAAAAGAACTGATGGAAGAGAAAAAGCAAAGAAGAGAAAAACAAATTAACAAATATGGAGGTAAATGTTAGGAGAAATGTTTAATTATTTATTCATTAATCGCTGGTACTCTATTAAGTAGTAATCAGGTTGCTGGCATGTCCGTTAGTGGTATATATATATATATATATATATATATATATATATATATATATATATATATATATATATATATATATATATGCGTGTGTGGGGGGTGACTCAAAAACAAGAGGCCGCAATTCTAATTAGGCCCCGTTTTTTTTACAAAGTGATCACCACTTATCAAGGCCCGGAAGCCACTCAGGGATAAGGGTTATTGCAAGTACATTACGTTAGTGTGGAGATTTGATGAAGTGTTTACTTAAGGTGGCGGTTCATTAGGAATTTGTTAACGTTGGACTTGAAGAAATCCAAGTTGTAGTCCGGTGGGAAGCAGGCAGACGGAACAGAGTTCCACAGGCGTGCAGTTCTAAGAAAGAAGCTTTGTTCATGGAATGCGCGTTTTGATTTAGGCACAGTGGGGGAAATTTTTCACAGTGGATTCAGCTAGACGTGTGTTTTCCGTGAAAGATTGGTGAGGGGGGACCAGAGATTAGAGTTCAGACGAGCACCTTCCATGGAAATAGCGATAAAACAATTATAGGCTCGCAACGTCTCTTGTGTGGGAGAGAGGTTGCAGGGTAGAGAAAAGGGCATCCCCCACTAAGCCACGAAGTCTATATTGTACTCTGTCAAGGCAGGATAGGCTTTTTAAGCAGCTCCTGCCCAGATATGGCAACAGTATTCCATCCTTGGACGTACTTGGCTTTTATATAGATAGAGAATTGCATCAGTAGTGAGATATCTCCTGGAGCGGTAAAGATCACACCATCTTTACAGCGACCTTGGCAACAGACTTGATGTACGTGTTCCATTTCAGATGAGGAGTAAAGGTCAAAGCCAGAAGCTTGTCAAAACACGGGGCCTCACTCAGACGAGAGCCATCAATCACAATTGATGCCAGCTGGGGATCAGAGCGTTGATGATGTAAGGATAGGAGTTTGGTTTTGGATGCATTAAAGGTAACCAGCCACATCT
>NC_136516.1:3257500-3277500 GCF_053919585.1 Euprymna scolopes
CTTCTTTTACCGCTAATATTTAACCGGGGGAGATTGCGTTTTCTCAATGAGGATCACTAGACATTGGTACATATTGAATAATGAAGGGACTTTATTGTTTTTTTTATTTTTTATTACATTTGCACCCCGAACAGCGCGCATTTCGTATATGCGTCGTATTTTACTTTATATATTAGTATTATGAATTTCTGGATTATATATTCGGACCAAGCAAGCAGTAGTAGGGTCTTTATTTTTCCTTTTTCCTCCTTTCTTTTTTCTCACTTTCTTTCTTTCTTAGCATTACTAGGCTTTTTCTTTTCTTTAATGTTACTAGGTTTTTCTTTCTTTTTTTTCTTTGTTTTCCTTTTCCGTCTTTTAACTCTTAGCATGAACCTTGACCCATTTTTTGAATCTGTCAAATCCTGTCTAGACATTTCCTATTCAAGCTTTGTAAGTTAGACGCTCCCTTATTTTATTTTCCTTTCTCCACCCTCTCTTCAAATTAAATTATCCTACCACTTTCTTATATTTAGAAGATAAAATTTAAATTTCCCGATTTTAGTACTATTATAACCTTACAACATTTTCACTTGTGCTGGCTTTCAAATATAATCTCCATAACAAAAACTGAATCTGGTTTTTAAGACTTTGGTTTGATAAGCAATACTTTTTAAATTATTTTCATTTTCATTTATTTTCATTTTATTTTAATTTTGATTTATTTGTCTGTCTGCGGATATCTTTTGGGTTTATTCACCAATTGATTGAAAACGTGAACTGAATTTTGAAAATGATATATGAAAAAAAAATGACAGTATTGATATAATCAAAGATTTGCCGGATATCCAATCAGCTTAAAGAAACACTGTGAAAATATGTTTATATTGGATTATTAATAGCTTCCCTGGATTCACTACAATATGCATTAGATCATTTTATCTGCCGAACACCAAGATCTTCCATTAAAGGATTTAGCATAAACTTTCGATTTGAAGTTCAATATCCTTTTTTTTTTGTAGCATTTTCTCTTATTCTATGTTGCTAAAATGATTTAAAATTTTTAAAACATTTAATTTTCTATGTTTATTACCTTTAGCAGATTAAGTGCAAATCTTTCATAATATTTGCTAATATTTTTCTTCCGAGGAGATGTATAAACATAAAAAAAATCACGGGTTAGGGAAATATATTTTACTATACTGTAATCTTTTTCTTGAATGCGATAACATTATTGTATTTGAAATTTAACTTTTTCAGATAACAAATTTTAAATTCCTAAATTATGGTGTGTGTATATATATATATATATATATATATATATATATAAATGCATATATATATGCATATATACACACACACATATATATGTATATGCGTATGGGTGTGGGTGGGTGGGTGTGTATAATTCACCTGAAATATTCGTATATTGTTTCAAGGAATAGACGCTGTCCAAAATAACAATTTTCATTTTTTTGTCAACGTCTTTCTTTTTATTTCGATATTTTTATCCCTGATCGAGAGCGTGGGACTGCTTGAAATATAAAAAAATAATGTATTAAATACAAAAAATAACATTGCATTCATTCTTCAAAAATGCTTTATATTCCTCCTAGCAGTAAACGTATCAACCACACATTGTAGTAAACATTGTACTGTGGAGAAAAGTCACCGTTCAAGTTAAAACTTTTGAATAATAATTTAGAATTCAAAAGTAAAGTTTCAGGATCAAGTGTTCTCCTAATGCGCCCCTGTCATATCAAAAAAAATAATGTTGATTTCATGTGTCTATAGAAGATCTTAAATTTGGTCAAAACAACTTCTTACTTATTCCGTCGGATTATTTTGATTATTAATTTTGATACGGATCAAAGTCATTACGGTACAAACCTTTCTAAGAACATTCGCAGACACTACAGGTATATTACTTTGAAATGTTATAAAAATAGACACAGTCGGTGTCAAATCTATAGGGAACGAACGCATAGACAAACAGACTAAATTCCTCATGAAATAGTAGAGATAAGTTGCTTGGTTTGTTGTTTTTGTTTTACGGCATATCAACACTTTTCGGGTTATTTAATGCCGAATCCAAAGATATTGAAGACTAATTTTTTAATAGAATATATTTGTTGTTTTCAAGTCGGTTTCTATTTAACCCATAGTGGGTACCCCTAACAGGTACTACCACCCCAGGTAAAAGTGAATCTCGGAGCAATGGTAATTAAATGGTGATACCACACATCCAAAACTTGCAAGTAAGGTCCTCTCCACTGGATATAATTTAAGGTCATACGCAGGACCGTAGAGATAAGGTTATGAGTGTAAGTATATGTATTTATGAAACAACGCGACTAGTATTGATCAAGCTAATAATAATAATAATCTATAGATTTTTGCAGCACTACTAATATATATATATATATATATATATATATATATATATATATATATATATATAAGTGAAAGTGTATGTCTGTGTGTCTGTATGTTTGTATGTGTGCATTTCCCTATGCAATAACTCTGTCAATTTTCACTCTACAGACTCGAAATTTGATATATAGAACACTGAGATTTAGGAACAGCGTTGTAATTTGTTTTCAGTTAGAAAGTTGGCTGTTAAGAGGTCAAAGTTTTACGATTTGACCTTTTAGAACTCTACCTAACTCCTCAGTTAATTTTGGGTATAAACAATTGAAATTTTAGATGTAGGTTCCTTGGACATGGATCTAATTTAATAACTTGCTTGAGCCCCACACAATAAATGCTAAGGGGTCATAATAGGGGTCAACGTTTTTAAAAAATACCATTTTCTTTTACTCAACATACACCTCCAAACACCCGGGCAACGCCGGGCTGAAATACAAGTAATAATTAAAAAGCAATATAAATGAAATATAATTTAATACTAATAATTACATCCGAAAATTTTTGTTTAAGATAATTATAACTTTATATATTTTATTACTTAACATATTCCTCTATATTACACCTATATATATATATATGTGTGTGTGTGTGTACATATATATATATATATGTACACACCCACACACACATATATATATATATATATATAGGTGTAATATATGTATATATATGTGTATATGTGTGTATGTGTGTATGTGTGTATGCGTGTGTGTGTGTCTGTATCTGTGTTTGTGGTTGTGTCTGTGTCGTTGTGTTTGTTTAAAACAATTATAACTTTTTATATTTTATTACTTAACATATTTCTCTATAATACACCTATATATATAAAAATATATATATATATATATATATATATATATATATATATATATATATATATATATATACATACATGTGTGTATGTGTGTGTGTGCGTGTGTATGGGGGTCTGTGTCTGTGTCTTTGGCTGTGTCTGTGTCGGTGTCAATGCGGGTTTCTGTGTGTGTGTGCGTGTGTCTAAATTGTACAGAAATTGTTCGTTAAATTATTACCGATGATAAATTAGAAAGATGAAAAGGCTTACACTCCGATTTATTAGACATAAACATTCTACGGTAGTCAACAATATATAAAGTGGCCCCCAAAACAAATTTAACATTTGTCATTATTTCAAAAACCGCAAAGTAAAGCTTAATTGAATGTAACTGTCTTAACAGCATATACATAATTTAACTCGTTCTTTATTCATCTATAATTTTGCTATTTCACATTTGACTATACATTGAGGTATCTAGTGTTCATGTCAATTAAAAAAAAATACTTTCAAATCGAGAAAGCAAAAGAAACTCCGCACAATGGAAAATTTAAATTTAAATTTAACCTTAGGACATTAATGCAACACAAATACAAAAGGAACACAATAAACTTATTAATATTAATTTGACCGCCTGCCATCTTTTGGGCATTCCGTGAATTAGTCTGTGGCAATATTCCGGTGAAAGTCAGCCCACTACGCTTTAATTTTTATCCAAATTACTTCCAGATTTGAAATTCTATCATTGCGTAATGTAATGGTGTAGTAAAAAAAAAAAATCGTGCAAACCTTTTACCACTGGCAACGCCCGCTTCAGAGAGTGAAAGAAGAAAGAAGAAGAGAATAGCCACTGCGTCTATTTATAGACTAGATATCATGGGAAGAGTATGCAAATAACTTTGGACGGTTTTGTCCTATAAAAAGCCTGTATTTGGGAGAGAGGGTGTCTTTTTTGTTTGGCAGAAGCAATTGCTGTCAGAAGTGCATTGGACTGCAGGATTGAAGAGTGAAGATTGAGTTGTGGGGTCATTGTATTTAACCACAAATGGCATACGCTTTCGATAGGATTGAGGTCTGGAGATTGTGCAGGTTAATGAAACACGGAATATCATGCTCTTCAAATAACCACTTTACATTGCCAGATCTGCTAATAAGAATATTATCCTGCATGAACATATGAATTTATCATCGAAACTCTGGCTAAGATAAAAGAGAAAACGGTCAGTCAACATATTAATGCACTTGTTGGAATTAATTCTACCTTTCAAGCGAAGTATAGACTCTAGTCCATTGGCATTAATAACGCCCCACACCAAAGCTGAACATTCACAACATTGTAGCGTTGAAACTGTGCACCTATGATAAAATTCCTCATCCTTGCTTCAACAGACGTACTTTCTTCTATCACTGTCTAGATTATGTAATTTGCTTTCGTCGCTACAAATGAATTTCGCAAATATGAACAGTCATGATCTGCATTGCATCTGACAAAGTCCAGACATCGCTTTCTTTTCTTTACAGAAATCATTGGCTTGCTACTTGGAAACACATCTTCGCAACCTTGCTAATTACATTCTTTCAGTCTGGTGTAAACTGTAGAATGAAATCACTTTTTAACAAGATTGAACAGTTGTTGGCTTTGGGGAGCCGTTACAAACCTTCTTCAGGGAATGCCGATTTTGGTAGCACTGTCTTCTCTGTAAGAAGTAACTCTAGGACAAAAACAATTACGGGCATCATTAACATGTGTTTTGGTGATTTTGCACAGTCATTTGTACTGTTTTATCATCACATTTCGATCTGCGGCCGATTTCCCGATTGCATAAACCAGAATAGTTGAGATTAATGAGCTCCTAACGATTACTAGGAAGTCAATGCACGTGGGAAAATGTTACTATGTATAACAACAACAATTACGATTAGAGATTCTTTATTGCATGAGAGGTGCATATTTTAAGCTAGCTTTAAGTTTTTTTGTTTTCTTTTGCGGAATAACTTTTGCCTTCTTGATTTGAATTTTATTTTTTACATTAACGGTAGGACAAGTCAAGTAAACATCATATACGAACAGGTAAAATTATAAGTGAATAAAGGTTAATCAAATGAGATATCGGTTGTGTAAACAGTTACATTCAATTCAGCTTAAATTTGCGGATACTATATATATATATATATATATATATAGTGCTATACAATAATTTTACAAGTTTCAAATAATAAGTTTTTCTCAGTGGGTCAAACATTAGTAGGGATATGCCAATGGAATATTATTATCATTGTTTGGACGCTCGAGTGTATATCGAACAGAGTTGGACCCAGTTATTTCATGGAGAAGCAAATCACTCTATCAAAAACATATAAGATATTAAGTGATATATACTAGAGAGCGAAAATAACGAAGAGGATATGCTCTAGTCATAACCGTTATCTTTACTTTTCAAAAGGTAGTCATTCAAAGATTGTTTCATGTTGCGACTAACAAGTCTTCAAAATTATTGCTGCATATTTAATCACGTGCATAGCAGACGTTTATCTAATAAAGCAGAACAAAGCCATTATGCAAGCAACCTGGTTTGCCGTTCCTTCTTTTTTACCTCGTCTATATACAATGTTTTATAGGGTCCCAAAAAGATTGTCTAAACAATAATTCATGCACCATGTATCGAACGCTAATCTCTGCCTTATTGTCCCGACGTAGAATCTCTATTTATCTTCTGTAAATACTTTAATCAAATGTGTTTTGAATAATTAGTAGTACATGTATTATTTGTCATAACTAGATCCACTTACATCAAGTAACATTACAGCAAAATACTTAACAAAGATGAAAATACAAACAACACCAACAAGGACAAGTTCAACTGCCCCAACAAATCGGAATGCCCAATTAATCAACAATGCCTACAAACAGAAGTAGTATATAAAACAACAATCGAACCTAAAGAAAACCCAAACGACAAAAAATATTATATTGGCCTGGTCGGCACCTCATTTAAGGAAAGATTTAGAGTGCATAAATGCTCCTTCACAAACCCCAACCAGCCTACCAAAACCTCACTAACTACCCACTGTCTACATCTAACCCAAAATGACCTTACACAAACCATTAAATGGGAAATCCTTAGAAAATCTAGCACATGTAAATCCCTAAACCCCCATGTCTCATCTGCCTAAACGAGAAACTCCTTATCTCCAATTTTAAAGACAGAGACAAATTACTAAACAAAAAACAGGAAACCACCGTAAAGTGTACCCATTACAGATCCCACCTCCTTAGCTACTATACACCTCTCTAAAACATTCCTTGTACAACACTACCTTAAATCCCCCAAATTATACATCCAATACAACCACCCACCACACCTACCATAATATACACTCAACCAAACCCCCTTAACCAATTTCCCCACACCCCACACCACCTTACCCCTCCCCCTAAGAATCCCCCTAAATCTAACAGAATAACACATACCCCCGATCACCACCAACTCTAAACACCACATAACATCATCCCACATAACCACCCAATAATCGACATCAATTCTCCTCCCGCTAGCCAACCTCCTTCCCAACCCCTACACACCCTCCATGTTGCCTCCACGACTTAACACGGAAATTGTTTACATATAATGTGGATTTACATCTGAACAGGTACGTATGCATGGAAATGTACAACTGACCGATGCCTTATATGCATAGACGCATACCTTATAGTATGACCCCCAATATAGCCTTCCGCCTAAACTGATCGATAACACCCTAAAAAAACAAATACCCCAACTTAGAACAATAACCACAGCACTCAATCCCCATATAAACCACCTCAAAACCCCTCCCCAAAATCTATAAACATGGCTACCTAGGACCACTATCCCGGGTACGTGGGCGTTTATTAATGCGTATGTAAGTATATGTGGATGAAACCTGTGCCCATATTTACGGCATGTCATGCTATATATCTGTATATAGATGCGTGAGCACATCTCGGTGCGTGAGTGAGTGGGGTAGGGTATCTTTGCAGATGTATATAACGAGACCATATGTGTGTGCATATGTGTATGCGTGTATGCATATATATATTTGTGTACATGCATACGTGTGGGAGCGTGCATCTATGGGTATGTATACGTATGTGGAGGCGTACGCCGGCGCTCCCGTATGCACCCACATCTAACCATAAAAAAACGCACTAATGAAAATGAAAATATCATGTATATGAGCCTGGGAATGAGTTTATGCTTATGTATAATCATGTCTACATCGAACGAAAGTATTACGCCTATATACTCACAAATGAACTTAGATGTAGACGAATATGTCTATATCAATAACTGTCTGTATATCTGGGTGTGTATATGTGTGTATACACGCACGTGTACATCCACGTGTGCGTCCGTGTGTACATGGGGTACCGATATATATGTGCACGTACCTTTGTATACGTGTGTGGATGTGAGAGTATATGTGCCCGTTGCCTGCTGTTGACATATGTGTGTGAAAGCGTGCAGCTGTATATATGTCGATATATGTGTTAACGAGTCTTAGTATCTGTATGTGCGCATGTGCTTGCATGTATGCGTGGGGGTGCAAGTATGTCTGAATCATTATGCGCATATAGGCCCGTGTATCCGCCTCCTTGGGGATATGGGTGTCGATGTGTGTATGTATCTGTGTATGAGCGCATCCATGCTTACGCACACGCACTCAATTAAGCATCTTAACGAAAATTTGACGTCACCGAGAGCGGCGCGGGTATCTATGCATGCATGCGCGCATATGTGAATAGATTGACACGCCAGGATTGAGATGTATGTCTACATGTGAACGTTTCCTTAAGTATATATGTGTGTACGTGTGCATATGTGTGCTCGCGCGCGTGGCCGCTAGCTTACCCCCTCCAAGCAATTAACAACAAATAAAAACCAAATAAATATACCGAATCATAGTCCCTCCCCGCCTCCGAACCTAAGCGAACACCCAACAGGTCAAGACATACTTATTAAGAAATCATCTCAGCAACGAGACGCCAAAAACATAAACATTAAGACTCGAATTTTAAAGAAACCCCACCTCATACCCCCACATATCCCCCTCAATGTATCCCTATGCCCTCAGCCACACCAGAAATGAACTTCCACGACTCTCCCCCACAAGGCCCTTAAACTCCAAAACTAAAACATTACCGACATACCAAGCACCCCCACTTTTCCCCCTTGTTCCCTTACTTTTTTCCGCTCTTCTCGCACCCCTCTACTGACATCATTCACTATTTCATCCCATCATACCGAACATTTCTGTAAAAGTCTGAGGAAGCTACAGACGGCCTAAAACACCGCCAGTGTAGATGAAACAAGAATGTAACTCAACAGGAAGATACGGTAATAACAAATAAAACGCATATATATATATATATATATATATATTTGTGTGTGTGTGTGTGTGTGTGTGTGTGTGTGTATTCATAGTAGAATTATCGGTTCAATTTGAGAAGAATTTTGACGGGCCACATCAGCATGAGTTGGAAATATATGAAAATATGCGAGAATTATATATTAGAAATGGCTGAAAAACCGGTTTATTTCTTATCGAATTCAGATGCTAAAGTTTTATTGCGAATGCAACCTCCACGTTTTTTGATAATCTTCGGCTTTCTCCGTCCGAAAAGAAAAAAAAGCATCAAGAAAATGAAAGAAGAGGCTCTATCTACATTATCATGGATATTGCAATCCCACAGAGATTGACAAAATCTAACAAGCCTTGTGTTATCGTGAGATACTGCTGCGGTGCTCTGAGCTGGTGGAAATGATGCGTTGGCGCCGA
Source organism: Euprymna scolopes (assembly GCF_053919585.1). Taxonomy (NCBI): domain Eukaryota; kingdom Metazoa; phylum Mollusca; class Cephalopoda; order Sepiida; family Sepiolidae; genus Euprymna; species Euprymna scolopes. The sequence continues at coordinate 3,266,523 of NC_136516.1, forward strand.
ACCATGCCTGAACTCAGAGTCATCATCTAAATTTATCAAATTTAATCTATGTGTGTTTACAATGCCATGCCAGCTTATATTTGTGTTGATGATGAATGCTCTGGAAAAGTTATTTCTTATTAATGTTTAGTGTTTAAATATGCTTACGAAGCAATGATTTACGGCGAGTTTAAATGAAACTTCGTATTTCATCGTAAATTGAACTAATTTTTTAGAGAAAAAATAAAATAATCAGGTAAATCCAGGCGTGAACATGGGGCCATTAAACCTGTACTCGAATGTCTTTAGGTTATAAATGAAGCTGCTGTTTCTTTACAAGAAGAACTGATTTGCTAAAATTGTATTATCGTCTTTGGCCGGTGTAATATAAAATATTTCTCTGTGAAAAGTATCCTTTTTTATCTCTCAAAAGGAAAATACTAATTAAAGATAATTTCTAATTAACTTTCGATACTTATCGTATACATTTATCTACAAAACGATAAAAAAACGCTGCCAGACATAAATTTTCTTTGTCTGAAAAACCATAAGCTCGGCCATTTGGGAACCTATGAGGAAAATAATCACTCACCACACACACACACACACACACACACACACGCATATATATATATATAATATATATATATACATATACATGTGTGTATGTTACTGCATATATATATATATATATATATATATATATATATATATATATATATATATATATATATATATATATATTCTGTTTCTTAATGAGATATGGAAATTATTACTTCTGATTTCATAACAGTACTATTATTTCATTATCTAATATATAATTCATTTTATGTCTGTCGCCATTTTGTAAATGGGAGATAACTAAAGTCGTCTTAAGAGACATTGGCAAATATATTAAAGTCTCTTAATCATATTTTTGTGGACGTCATCAAGACGATACAATCTAATAAGGATGTTTCAAAACGATTCTGTCTGATTGAGTCGCTTATATCATTTACTTACTTCCGTCAGCCACTTTACAAAAATAACTAAGAATTATTGATTATTGTTGATTGCTTTAACACCTGTCCTGTGTGTTCAATCTTGAAATATGAAAACGAGAATTGATACGAATTAAACGCAGTGAAAATTGAACAAAATGTCTATTTTGACGGTACAAGTCCATACTTTTATTATCTAAGGAAAGCATAAGTTTCTTTAGCAGTGCTAGACTACACTCCTGAAAAGAAAGCAAACGCTGATAACCGGGAGGATATTACTGTGACACCAGTCAACAGACTGCACTACAAATGTTCGTAATTGAGCATTCTAAGATGCTACGTCAGTTTGAAATCGTATGTTAAAGTGAATTGAGACTTTAATGAAAGAATGTTTCTGCATTTTTTAGATGAGGAATTTTTTGTCGTAATATTTGAATTCTATGGATTGCTGTTCTCTTCTTACTTCTTCAGACCTGGGAGTCTTTTTCTCAAAGTCGGAAATCTTTCTGTCGAACTCCGGAATCTTTCTGTCGAACTCATGAACCTTCTGTCGATTTCGGGGAATTTTTCTTTCGAACTTGGAAGCTTTTCTTTCGAATCATTTTGTTGAACTCAAGAAAGTGCAGAAAATTATAAACCGATGCCTATATTTAATCCAATACAAGTGGCATGCTCTCCTCCCGTCAGTCACGTTTCCGTGAAGTCATAGGTAAGGTACAACCGTCTCTGCGGGCGGAACTCTAAATAAACTGCGAATGCTTAGGGACTACTTACTTATCATCGTTACAGAACGACAACATGTTACCAACGTGAATTAAAAAAGGGTTCTATACGCTAATTTTTAAAATTTCTGATATCGAACAAAAGCTTTTCGAGTTTGAATGGACGATTCCCGGGTTTGACAAAATATACTTGAAGAATGTGGGTCGTTTCATCGGCTAACCGTTGTAAAAATGGCACTCAGGATTGGAACAATAGTTGAAAGAATCGAATTAATTTCACTATATGATATCGAAATTGTACATATTTACAAATTTATAGTTGAGATTGCATTAGCCTGAAGAAACGCGGAATATTTAGCGTAGTTTTATAACATTACTAATTAGCTCTACTCTACTGAACACTGTTGAAGTAAATACTTAAAGTTTAAGCATAACTTTATACTTTCGTATAATTTATGTGAGTAAATGAAGTAGTTATATATATATATACATGTATATATATATATATATATAATAAACAAACTCCGCACAACAACAACCATACTAGAAATAAAAATAAAAATATTAATAACAAACAAGATAAATGACACTGAAGATACCACACATTTTGCCCACTTCCAAACAAAAGTCTAACCATAAGCATAGTTTACCAGGCTACAATATTTGCGAAAGAAAACCCGAATAACAAGAAATATGACATAGGTATGACTTCCTTCGATTTCAAAACTCGACATTATGACCACAAAAGTACATTCATCAATAAAAAAACACCCTATGAAAACAAAGCTAGCAAATAAATACTGGGAACTCAAGGAAAGCGGCCGTTCGCCGGTAGTCGAATGGAAAATAGTAAGACAAGCAAACACATGTAAAGACCTAGACCACCCATGTAGATTATGCCTTCATGAAAAATTTGCACCATGTACTTTAAATAACCCTAACATCTATTATCCGGTAGGGAGAAATAGCGAACAACTGTGTTCACAGGATAAAATTTACTCTAGGATGGAAATACAAACTTACTTTAAAACTAACAAAAACAATAGAAAATAAACAAATAAATAAATAAAATAAATAAGCATGCATATACATAAAATATCATACATATATAACTATGTATATATATAAATATATATATATATATATATATATATATATATAAAAATTTACATAAAATAACTCTAACCTAGATTTAAAAGAGGTCAAGCCACTAGATATCCAGGCTAAATAGAAGACACACAAAGAATCAGGTAAAACAGACGTCAAATGGGCCTTTGTCCTATAAGTGCATGTCTATTGGCTGATAGGAAGGGCGCGGTGGATACTAGAAAGCTGATTGGCTAACTAAAATCTCAATAGAAAACGCGTAAATAAAAACGACAGACAACCACAAAATTCGCGCACATGCATGAAGAATCCTAGAGTAAAGTAAGCGCGGAATAGTCTGTGTAGCTTGATCGCCATATATATTTTATAAATCACTAACTAGCTCTGCGTACGTATTGAGCAAAGAAAAACTAAAAGGTAACTATCTCTATATATTTTTAAATCAAATTTATTATGTAAATTCAAAAAAAATATATATTTCTTTTACTACTCATTTCTATCTCTAACCTATATTAATTTTCTTATAAATTTTAAATCCAAACCTTTTATTTCAATTTTTCAGATTCATCTGCCTTACTTTTAATGCTAGGTTTATTTTTGGTGTCTTTTAAATTCACTAAAAATCCTCCTAAATTTGCTGATGAGGAGACCGTGCTTACCAAAAAAAACTATATATAATTGTTCTACATAACTTCATGTATACCACAAATAAAAAGCACGGATTTCCGAAACGATCGTACATATAATTGTCTTTGTTGTTGTCTCTTCTTATGAAACTGACTTTTAATTTAATTAAAATTTGATTTTTAAATTTTAAAAATATTTTTAAATTTTTAAATTATAAATCACATTACTTAATATTGAATTAACTCTAGGACATTTAACTATCGAGCTTATTATATATCTAAATTACAACGAGCATTTCCTGTATTTTAATTAAATTAGTAATTTCACTATTACATTAAAATACACTTAGCTCTTTAGACTATTATTCTAATCTCCTTTAAATTATTAGCTCCCTATAACAGGTTGAGTTTATATACGTAATTGTAGATATGTTTCATAAGAAGGACATACAATTATCAACTAAATGCATCCCCATACCCCCTAAAGACACCTTTATAACCAGCTTAATTACAAGTATAAATACATTTATAAGGAAATTGAGATGGAAAGCCTACCATTTTGATAATTACCAAAATGAAACCACAGAACCAATACACCACCAACCTGGAGAAATAAAAGAAACCATCCTCAGACAAGACAATGAAGAAAGAAAAGCAGCGAAATACTACAGACTAAAAACATACAAAAACCCTAAGAGAAACATAGACACTGAAAATTTAGAAAATGACTTAATCAACCTGATTAAAAATATTAAATTTAAGAAAAATAAAAAAATATATCACTCCAACACTTAAAAAAATAAATAAATTTTCAAAATCTATTTCTATAAGCCACCAAAATAAACTCATAGTACCGGCAGATAAAACTGGAAATTTCTACACAATGGACTATATACAATATAAAAATCTAATATATAAAGAACTTTATAAAAATTATAAAACTACTAATAAATCAGCACTAAATAAAATAAATAATGATGCAAAAAAACATTTTAACTAAACTTAAAATAGATAAATACACAGAAATAACGGTACCAGGTACCCCGAGATTTAATTTAAAAGACCACAAACACAGCTTCAATATTAACCCTACTATTAGACTCATTTGCCCCTCGAAATCAGATATAGGACTGGTTAGTAAAAACATATTAGATAGAATTATCCCCAAAATTAAATCCATAATAAAATACCCACTATGGCAATCTTCCAACCAAGTAATCGACTGGTGTTCTAATATTCAAAATAAAAATAATATTAAATTTCTTTCTTTTGACATTGAATCATATTACCAATCTATATCACCTATCCTACTTAATAAATCTCTATTAATCGCACGAAAATTAACTAATATAACTCAAGACGAAACTAAACTAATACTTATAGCTAGACAGTCTTTAATAACATTTGATAATAAATATTGGACCAGGAAAAATACCTCTAACCACTTCAACATTTTAATGGGATCGACGGACTCGACTCAGATCACTGATCTAGTTGGCCTTTTCCTTTTAAATGAAATACATTGTATACTCCATAAACAATTCAAACTTGAAGGAGGGCTATATAGAGATGATGCACTTTTCATAACGAATTCTACTAATAAAAATGATGAAAAAGCAATTAAAGCTCTACATAAATTATTTAAAAATTATGGACTTAGTATAAAAATCGACCCTAATAAAAAAATTGTTAATTTCTTAGACATAACCTTAAATCTTGAAAATTCTACCTTTGAACCATACCATAAACCTAACCAATCACTTCTATATGTCCACAATCAATCAAACCACCCTAAATCAATATTAAAATCAATAGTTCCCAATATCGCTCTAAGAATTTCTAGACTGTCTTCTACTAAATCAATATTTACCAAAAATGAAAAATACTATAATGAATCCCTTAAAAACTCTGGATATAATTCACAAATTAAATTCATAAATGAAAATGATAGAAACATAAACTGCATTAAAAATAAACCTATTAAGAGCGTAATAACATATAATATGGCGATGTCTTCCCGTATACGAGTTAAGAAAAATAACCAAGAGACAAAAAAAGATAAAACCAAACTACAAATATTAGATAATAATACAAATAAACATCAAACTAAAACCCGCAAACGTAAGAATAGACACAAGGAGATCCTATGGTTCAACCCCCGTATTCCAAAAACATAGAAACAAACATAGCTAGATAATTTTTTAAAATATTAGATAAGAACTTTAAAGCCCCCCATAGATATAATAAGATTTTCAATAAGAACACAATTAAAGTCTCTTACTCTACTATGCCTAACCTTCATCAGAAAATAATTAGCTCTAATAATAAGAAAATTAATAAACTACAAAATACAACTATACAAAATACATCGGACTGTAACTGTAGAAGAAAAAATAAATGTCCCCTACAAGGCTCATGTAAAATTAAAAATGTTATCTATAGCTGCACAGTATCAACAACTCCAAATATACAAGAACCTATCAACAGCCATAACTCAACTACCATATTAAATAATAACACCAACTTAAATCAATCTACCGATCAATTACTAATAAACCCACCACATTATAATACAACAATAGACCTAACGGAAAATAATCATAATAATCAAGGGGTAATATATATTGGTTCAACATCTGGCCCAATAAAACATAGAATTTCAACGCACAAACATTCTTTTAAAAATACCTCTCTATCAAACCAAACTACTCTATCCAACTATATTTGGCAACTAAAAAATAGCAATATTTCTTTCAACTTAAAATGGCAAATAATTGAGACTTGCACATCATATAAACCAGGAGATAAATTTTGTACACTATGTAAAAAAGAAACCCTAAAAATTTTAAAATATGAAGATATAAAAAGCACAACCAAACGAGTAAATTCAAGACACGAGCTTCTTACATGCAATCATAAACGTTGGTTTAAATTTAATAAATATAAACCACCTTAAATCATTAAAAATTACTCATTAGTAAAAATAGATTAATTTTTTTTTAATAAATTAAGTTAGACCAATTACCGCCCTTAGACCCGTAAATCAAATAATAAATAAAGCCAATAACACATGACAGTTATCTCCCCTTTAAAACTTGCAAAATAAATATGCTCTCTATATATATTAACTGTAGCGTCTTTAAATCAAAATACGCTAACGGAAACAATTTACTGCACGAGCGTCGCCCTTTTAAAATTCATCATTCAATAAAATAAAAAGCTATAGCAAACATCTAAATGACTACTTTAAACACAGTTCCTGATTTCAAAAAAGAAAAACTAAAAGGTAACTATCTCTATATATTTTTAAATCAAATTTATTATGTAAATTCAAAAAAATATATATATTTTTTTACTACTCATTTCTATCTCTAACCTATATTAATTTTCTCATAAATTTTAAATCCAAACCTTTTATTTCAATTTTTCAGATTCATCTGCCTTACTTTTAATGCTAGGTTTATTTTTGGTGTCTTTTAAATTCAATAAAAATCCTCCTAAATTTGCTGATGAGGAGACCGTGCTTACCAAAAAAAACTATATATAATTGTTCTACATAACTTCATGTATACCACAAATAAAAAGCACGGATTTCCGAAACGATCGTACAGATAATTGACTTTGTTGTTGTTCCTTCTTAAGAAACTGATTTTTAATTTAATTAAAATTTGATTTTTAAATTTTAAAAATATTTTTAAATTTTTAAATTATAAATCACATTACTTAATATATATATATATATATATATATATATATATATATATATATATATATATATATCGCAACTTTATAATATATAACACTCGATAGAACATTAACTCTATAATAATATATACGAAATCTGCAAGAATTGAAATATCATATTTAAGCATACTTTATGATAAATACTTTTGCAGTTTTAACAAATAAGCTACAATAAGCGTATCCATTCACACCCAACATCTACAGAATGCCAACATCAATATATTACATAATGAAGGGACCCCCTGTAAAAATTTCCACAGGTCCCGCTAGTTAACTATAAGATGATATTATACTATAACTGCGCATCGATGATATGAACATGTTTTTGAAGGAAGATATTTGTTTGGTGTCCACCGCGCCAAAGTGTGACACAAGGCCGGAAGTTAGAGAATAAGATAGCTCCCCGTGAGGAGGGGCACGCTTACATTAACAAAATTGCCCGGGCATCCCCGTCGTCATTCACCGGTCTGGGCGCCTCAGGTGACAAGCAATAAACTGGCCCCACCCGAAAGCCGCGTGTCAAGTATTACCTTCTCGGTGATTCTCCAGCGGCGTACCTCAGTCCGACAGGTAAAGGGCTGGTTCCCGACCCCGCGCCTGTCGGGCTGAGTGTCAAGAACGGATCCTTGACGAGTACTTTCTACCCAGTCTCCAAGCCACCGAAACAACAAGGAGATCGTTCTCACTAATAATTAGGGTATTATTCCAATGAATTCGACAATCGTTTTTATAACCATAGTTAGATTAATCAACCAAACAGATTCTTCAAAAGTTATTATGAAAAATGTGGAATTTTGGATTCAATCAGTTCGCTGTAGGCCTCTGTCTCGAAACAACTCAAGATCAGGACTGCATTTATCTTTTAACCCAATCTTTGTTACTAGAAATTACTTAACACTCAAGATCGGGAATGCATTGGTTCTTCGCTGTTATCTGTGTTACAATGAATTACTTAACCTTCGAAATCCTGACTGCATTGATTGTTTTCTTTTATTATTTTAGTGGCATTTTAGCACCGCCTATTTTCAAGACTATATCATTTATTTAACTACCGTCGGAAAGTTCGACAATATGACTCTGCGGATTAAAGTTTGAATCAAAATTAATACAATCAGATTCCTTGGTGATAACGTGTGCTGTAGCGCCAAAATCTACAAGAAGATTTTTACCGTCTGTCCTGTTGTCAAAGTTACATGTGAACAAAAATATATGTTCTTCCTCATAGGTATCAAAGTTTGTGATAGAGTCCATCTTTTAGCTTTTTTATCGACATCGGAAAGTTTTGTGGTTGGGTCGTCCACAATTATAGCAGATAATTGTATTCTTTTTCTTGGGAAAATTACTTTTGGAGAAAACGTTGCGGTGAAGTGCGTAATTTAGTTGTGTCGGTTGTCCAGAAACAACAGTTGTTGCCCACGAGCATCTAATTCGTCTCTTCGTCACCACGCAATGCCCCTTTAAATTCACTTAAATTCATGGGTGTGTTTTTTTTGCGTTATAACATTGTAAATGGTTTAAAATCGGCTGGAAGTCTATTGAGCGTCATTGCTATAAACAGGCTATCGCTTATTATTACCCCCAATAGATGTTAGCGGTTGTTTCTGTCCTTATAACATAAGTTTCATCTTTTCAGAGACGTTAGTTCTGTATATATGGATATAATTTTCGGTTTCCCTTTGTATAAATAATGCTCACTTAATATGTTCAATACTTTTCGTCCATTATCCAAGGCATTTACTATAATCGGAGATATACTTCTATCTCTGATTATAACGGGATACTCTTTGTTAAAGTCTGGACCTATAATCTCCAGGAAGACTAAAAAACAACAAATGGTTGCCCTTTCTCCATGTGAAGCAGAATTTGTGCCCCTTAAGAACTCGGCACAGAAGGCGACTTTTCTAAGCACCCTTCTAAAATCTATTTGAAACCATGTCGAAGTAACCCCCCCCCAAAAAAAAACAATTGTAATTCATTGTGACAACAAGTGTAGTATCTTATTAGCAAATAATTCTATGAGTCATCAAAGGTCGAGGCATATTAATATCAGATTTCATTTAATGAGTGATGAAATTAGTAAAAAAACAAACTATTCCTTTTAGTTATGTAAGATCTGAAAATAATATAGCCGATATTTTCGCTAAACCTAAACATTTTACAGCCAAACATTTTGGAATTTAATCATGAATAAATATATTTTCAGAAATCCAAAATGAGAAAACGAAATCACACAAAAGGGAAAATATTTGGTTCGCTATACAGTATCGTAACAAAGTTCTACACCGATTTCTAGCCAGATTTTCGAGGAAAAAGTGGAACAGTCAAACAACAGGCAGAAAGTTTAATAGAAATAAAATATAGATCAACTTGTATCACATAAAGCAAAAATAGTATATTTTTAGACGAGATAATTTTGCGACAGTTAGCAGATGCGAGATGTTCCCAGATGGTGACCTTGTGCCGCACTCGGAAACAACTGAAGTCCCAACGAAAGACTCGAACTAATTAGATGAACATGTGTTACTCTTTTGAATGGTTGAATGGGTGCATTGAGCGTTTTTTTTCTTTTAACCTGCGACTTTTCATCGAGGAAATATGCGTGTGCTCCGAAATGACCAACAGTTATTAATATCTATCTTTCCCTTATTATATCTTTCACATGTCCAATGCATGTTGTGTAAATTTAGCGACAACAAACCCACGCAATGCTTCAAACGGAAACCACATTATTTTTATAACTTCCATATATTGACTCCTATAATGCTGTGCATCAAAATTACTAGGCGCGAATCCTCAAGGAAATATACATTTCTTTATAATGCGTTGTTAAAACTTATTCTTTCTGATAAGCAAAACTATAATAATATTTCTCTTAGAAATTCAGGAAAAATATTTGAAAGTTTAGATTATGACTATCGCCAGTAAACTAATTCGGTAGATCCGGTATTACAATAATTATTGGTCGCAATCCAGAGTGTAAATTGAATTACAAAACACATTTTAGTCTAAATTGAAAATGTGATATATCTTTATTTCTTATAGGTCTGAATGTCTCGCTGTCTAATGCAAGAAATGAAAGTGTCTATACTGTGACGGACCGTAAAACATTACAAGCAAAATCATTCGATTATTTATACGCTGGTAAAAATCTAAAAAGAATAACAAACAAGCAAATGGATGCCTATAAAGAAGAATAATACAGAGCTGAGAAAAAAAAAAGATTTATATTGGGAGAAATGCAATTAAACAACTATTCAATTACAGTGATAAAACATAGAAAGTGCATTTTGGCGTTCTAATTATAATGCAATTCAATGACATACACACCCACACACACGCACCCCAAACCCCCTCACACACACATACATGTACACACACACACAAACACAAACATATATATATATATATATATATATATATATATATATATATATATATATATATATACTAGCAAAAGACCCGTCGTTGACTAGGTTCAAAAACAGGCTATATACAATGGACTCTGATTTATGAAAGGATGATAGGTTATGAAAAGAAAGGGTTGTAAATTTGGGTTGAATTTGGGTATACAAAACCAAAGCAAAATATGATGAAAGTAAAAATAAAATAAAATAAACCCCATAATTTATGATACCATACCTGTTCACACTGAAACACTTATCACAATATTCTGTGGATCTATATTAAAAAATCTTGTTAAACTTTGTGACATATTTCCATTCTATGGAGGTCAAATCGAACGAACACCCCATAATTTTATTATACCATATTTCTTCAAATTGAAACATAGTTATCAAAGTATACTTACCCAGAAAAATAT
>NC_136516.1:3282500-3385000 GCF_053919585.1 Euprymna scolopes
TGGTTACAATTTACTTCATATCTCTCACGATGCGAGTAAATACTCTTTGAAAATACGAGCTTTATTACCTGAATTGAATACAACATTGAATATATAATTTGAACTTCTATTTCCCTTTGAAAACATCAATCATGTATTCGAAAGCCACCGAATCACACATCATGAATGAATATTTAATTATATAAAGAAATTAAAGCAGATGGCATTTTATAGACTGATTGAATTCGATAATAAATACGCGAGATCTTATCTGACGTAAAACTTTACAAACAAATCAAATAATATAGATGAATCTGTGAGATTATAAAAAACTCGAAGCATACAAATCTAATTTCAAAATGACTGGATCCGGCATAAAGTGCCTTCTATACGGCTAATGTGCTGTAAAATAAAACAATTAAACCAAACGCCATGAATAAATATTGGAAGATATATAAAGAACTTGGAACATAAAACGTTTTATAACAATGACTGCATTTAGTATTAAGCAATACAAGTATGGTTGATATGGAATGAAACAAAACAGCAAAACTAAACGTCAAGTATTGTAGATAAAAGGAACTTAGCGAATAAACACTTTTAACAAAAAAAAAAAAAATGATTTCGAAATTAAATATAAATTAGTGTCTATGTGCCACTAAACGAACCCGGGTTTAACTTAATATTTGAAGCATTTTTTTTTTAACGCCTATGATTTTAAACCACACTATTTTATCATACTTGAAAGTTGCTCGTAATATTTACACTAATTTTTAATTAGTACTACTATATGTATAACTAGATATACCCTGCCACGCGTTGCTGTATAATTGTTAATTTATTTCGTTTATATAACATATCTACTGATAAAACAATCATCATTATGGAATGAAGATATGGTGGTAATACACTGGCAATGTTTAGTAAAGAAAATTGAAAATCGCAATGGCTGCTATAATTATTACTCATATAAAATTCGGTTTCCTTGATAATTACGTGACCTGCGTTTCACATAATATGTGATGGTCTATGGTTTCTCTAGCCAAATCGAAATATGCATAAGTTACTGACAAAATTGAAATGAAGTATAATAAATTTTACTGAATCCGAAAAAGTGTCTCAGAATTATACAACCAGTAATGTGTTTTGCAATGACACTTTATTGTGCAAGATGCATACGGTAGTGTTTTGCAAGCCACGGGTAACTGTAAGTATAAATGTTCACATACATAAGAAAACTAAACAATAACCCCGTAAATATAATCAATATATATATATATATATGTATATATACATATATTTATATATCACAGGCTCATTCGATCTTGAACAGACTATCGATACCCACGAAGGGATGCCTGCGCTTGAAATTCTTATGGGAAGAGACGAGAAACCTCGAACCACACCTCTCCTGAGTCGACATTATTACATACCAGTAGCAAGTGAATTGTATGTACAAGACGACTGAAAACAAAATGCCGAGATAAGCGGAAAGCATATACCGCGCCTATAATTCGCAAATGGTCACCCACCTGATACTAACCAGGACCGACGTTGCTTACCTTCGGAGATCTGACGGGAACCGGTGTGTCAAGGTGATAATGCTGTATAATATATATATATATATATATATATATGTATATATATATATATATATATGTGTGTGTGTGTGTGTGTGTGTATATATTATACGGCATTATCACCTTGACATATATATATATATATATATATGTGTGTGTGTGTGTCAAGGTGATAATCTCACCCCACACAGTAGAGCAACCTAGATGTAAAATATTTTTCTACTACAGTAGTTTCTTCGCAAAAACAGCTAGACTTTGGAATTCCATCCCAGGTCCCTGCTTCCCCAGCTGTACTGACGTGCAGAAGTTCAAGTGTAACGTGAGCCGACATCTGGCTGCCCATACGCTCACATAGTACCCCAGGAGATGTTAGCCCTGATAGTAGTCCCCTGCACCAAAGTGGCAATGTGCCTTTTTAGGGTGAAAATATAATAATAAAATAAAAAGATCCGATCCCGCATTTTGCTAAATCCTACCCTCTGAGGAGAAGGTAAGTATTTCTTCGAAACTCCGCGGATTAAGAGCTATCCGCTTATTGTGTGCTTCCTTTTGTAAATTACATATGTTTTTATTTCTTTTTCAAAGTGTTTTTAACATATATTATTAACTACTTGTTCTTTTTAAAACATGTATATACAAGTATACATACATATATATATATTTTTAATATATATTTATATATATATATTATATGTATATATATATATATTTAAATACATATTTATATATATTTAAATATAAATATATATATATATATATTTAAATATATATATATATATATATATTTAGATATATATATATATATATATATAAATATACATACAAATATATATATATATATATATTTAAATATATATATATATATATATATGCAAATATATATGTATATATATACATATATATATATATATATATATATATATATATATATATATATATATATATATATTTAAATATATATAAAGAATTTTTTTAAGCCAAAGACAATGCGGGGAAAGACCGAACTTATGGAAGTAAAGAAAGAAAATCAGACAAATGTAGACGGGTGTGCTTGAGTATAGGAGTGTTTAGCCTTTTTTCGTCTATCTTTCCTCACCTCTACATACACCGGACATACCAGCAAATTGGTTATACATAATTATACATTGAGGTGAGGAAAGATAAACGAATAAAGGCTAGACACTCCTCTACTCAAGCACAACCGTCTACATTTGTTTGTTTTTCTTTCTTTACTTCCACAATTCCGGTCTTTCCCCGCAATGTCTTTGGCTTAAAAAAAAAAATTCTATATATTTCTTTACCAACAATGCTTCAAGAAACTACTACCTACTCTCATATATATAAATATATATATGTATATATATATATATATATATATATATATATATATTAAAATGCACACTCATTTTCCTTAACACATAGTTACGACATAACTATGAAGGAGAATAAATATGTTATAGCAATGCTGTCGAAGGGATGTGACGTAAAAACGTAACTGGACAAATGAAAAATGGTATTGCATCGTTTTGTTTTTTTCTTAATATCTTTTTTTCTAAAGACTTATCACAAAAATAATTCAGTAAATCTGATCTCAAGTTTTAGACAATCGGGAAAGTATATGTTTTTTTTTATAGATTTCTAAATTCCTATTGCTTTTTCAAAAATAAATTGGAAACAGAATGCCGTAAGTGGGATTAATTGAACTGTTACGCAGAAATTAGTCGAACGCATTAGGTTTTCTTACTCATTACCGTTATTTCAATTTTTCTTTTTCTCCATTTAGTTCATTTATTAATTTATTAGTCGGTTAAAATTCAGCGAATGATAAATCCCGCATTATTTTAACGTAGACCGGAATTATATTATAACGTTTAATCGACGATGTGTTGTAATAGAAGCAGTTTCATATTAGTTGTGTTCTAATATTTCTGTTAGTTATTCAGGAGTGTGCCTTTTCTGTTTCAATCTTCTGATCTTATATATATATATATATATATATATATATATATATATATATAATCACACACACACACATATATATATATATATATATATATATATATATATATATATATGAACAACTGATTAATAAAACATGTTAAAAAAACACCTTGAAAAGGAGTTAAAAACATATTTAATTTTAAAAAGGAAGCACAAGATAAGTGGATAGTCCTTAATCCGCGGAATTTCGAATAAATACTCTCCTTATCATCAGAGGGCAGGAATTATCAAAATGCGGGATCGGATTTTGCATGTAAAAGTATTTAATGAAACTACAAGTAAGTCACAGATCTTACTTGATTAAAAAAAAGGTGAGGTAAGGGGAATAGGAGGTAAAAGAAAAACTGATAAAAAGATTTCACATGAATGGATAGTCCGGTGAAGGGTAAAAAATCCAAGAATGGTAAAGTCCAAAAACGGTCGAATTAAAAACTTCCAATCAAACAGGTAAGTTCCAAATGGTCTAAAATGATCCAAAAGGCAGAATTCCTTGGGTAAAAAAATCACAAATGGAATGAGTTCAAAATCATAAAAAGAAAAGTTTAAATGTGCACAGAAAAAGCACTGGAGAGAATATTAAAAAAAAATTATAATATTTAAAAATATTTATAAGCTCTATTTCCTTATCAGTTTTGTTGAACTTTTAAATCTGGTTGAGATTACTTTACTTGTAAATATTTACTCTTTAATATTCATAATATATTTTAAGTTTACCATTTTGATCACCTTTGTAAACTTATTGTAATTATATATATATATATATATATATATATATATATATATATATATATATTGATATGAAATGGTTTACACCGATTAAATTGACTTGTAATTTTTTTGTATTTATCGTGTCCTCCTTATTACTATCTTTCTTACTTTTTAGTGTCAAGATATTTAATTACCTACGCTGAACAATATTAAATCAGTCGAAACAGTGTCATGGAGAAACGCTATACAATTTACTAAACTAAGTAGCCTTTGTATATTTTACTGATATAAAATAATATATATATATATATATATTCATATATATACATATATATTTTATTTAAATAGTAATTATTTTATTAATAAATAATTACAACGTGCATAAAAGTAAGTCATCTATATACATACATGTTTCGGGGCTTACTCATCATCAGTAAAGCTATACTTTATTTGACAAGGATCGAACCTTATCTGATGAAGAGTAAACTCAGAAACATGTATGTATATAGATTGCTTACTTTTATGCACGTAGTAATTATTAATAATTAAAATAATTAATGATTCATTTGTAAATAAAATAAAAAAAAGTAAAAAAACGTCCTATAAATGGGGGCGATGAAAAATGTAAACAAAGGCCAAATAACTCATTTGTTAACGCTCAGGGAGTTAAATAAAAAAGAAAATAAATTTATCGCTAAAAATCTTTTTTTTTTTAATAAATAAAACAATTCAACACTCTTATATATATATATATATATATATATATATATATATATATATATATATATATATATATATATATATATATACTTCAGAATAGTTTTATTTAACAATCAGTTGTTATGGAAACGTGAGATTGTAAAGTTTACAAAATATTACTGTCAGTAGTATTCTATAAGTTATCCCATCTAAACAAGAATGGCTCGATATGCAAGATACAGCAAATAAATTAAATTGTGATTCAATGATAATAATTATTTTCGCTGGACACACAAAATAATTTATACAAGCACTTGCCCGATTCTGATATCTACCTAGCTATGCGGATTACCAAATATATAACTGAAACATTATTACCAAACGGATGTAAAGAACGCATAACTTGGATTTTACCATACAAACTGGATCTAAAAAAAACTTTCATATCCTTTTTCGGCAAATCGTCCTGCTACAGGACTTCTGATAAATTTATTATTTTGACTGTGACTTTCCATATCTCACTAACATTAGCAAATAGGGTGCATACCTTTATAACTATTTGCTAATATTTTCTCTCCTCTGATGAGATGGTAGACATCGAAACCCTATAGGTTAAGGAGATTAATTTTCTAAAGCATTCTTTGTCTTGCTTAGAATAATAAAATTTCTATGATATAAAACTCAACCACTCATTTCATTTCAATGAGAGTTTTTTTTGAAATTCATTGAATCGTAATTTAATATATATATATATGTATATATATATATATATATATATATATATATATATATATGTATACTTTAACTTAGTAGACCAATATTAAAATTTCGATAGCCCTGAACATTTTCGACACCGCTTACTCTTCTTCATGTCGTGAGGAATTAATTGCATTTAGTGAATGCATTGAGAAGGTATATACATAAATACATGCCTAAACTATACAAGTGTCTATAAATGTATACTTACACAATACAAGTGTCTACATACAATTAAACTCACCATACAAGTTGTATAAACACTCTCTTTATCATTCAAATATCTATAATCAATAAACTATATTTTAGATATTTCTATAAAATCAACTACACCATACAAGTTTCAATAATTTAATAAAATACTTAATAATTCATATTTAAATAAAATTAAAAAAAAGTAAAACACCTCCTAAAAATTAGGGCGAAGAAAAATGTAAACAAAGGTCAAATAACTAATTCATTAACGCTCAGGGAGCGAAACAAAAAAGAAAATAAATTTATCGCTAAAAATCTTTTTTTAAATAAATAAAAAAAATTCAACACTCTTATATATATATATATATATATATATATATATATATATATGTATATATATATGCATATACATATATATATATATATATATATATATGAATCTATAAAACACACTTTACCATTGAAGTGTTTATTAAAAAGTTTACTAGACCATACAGACATGTAAGCAATTACTTATACTATACACTTTTCTTGAAGAATTCAACTAAAACTTGCAAACTCCCTAATATTCCAACTCAACATCAACGCCATGACACAACAGCACGTTGGACCTTAAATAAAACATATTTCGGAAATAAATCAAGCATTATGCATGGCATTTCTTTTATTTATTGGACTGCGGTGTTTCTCTAATACCGAATTTATAATAAGGCTCAATGTTTATTTATTTATTGCGGAATATTAATGCGCATTTTTCAGTTGTTGTTTCAAAACATATCGGCCAACAATTTCTCTGGCCTTTGTCGGAGGTGGGCGAAACCTCGTGAAATAACAACTAAGAAAGATGAGGATAATAATCCAAATAAATAAATTAATAAATAATATCAATGAATTTCAATAAAATAATATAAGGCTGAATGTGTATATAGTTGTATATGTTTATATGAACGACTATACACTTACCTCAACGGATATTATCAAGTAAAACTATGCGTTTGACATTACCCAGAAAAAAAAAAACAATTTAATGCATTCAGAGCCGGTGTTAGAGCAAATGTTATTTTCTTTTTGCTAAGGTAATCAGAAATGTACGAGGTGCTTCATTGGTTTTGAAAACTTTTTTGTTTGGAAATCTAGTATATTATTGCTATACATATAAAGAGATTTCAGTGTCCAAAACCGATACAGTAAGAATTGGAATTGCTAAAGCCTAATTTTCATAGCTGGCGAATTTAAAAAAAAAAATGCAACCTGGATGTGACGAGTCTTTAGAAAAAAGCTTACGCATTTACATTCTGTTTGAAAGTTGGAAATTAATACAAAATGTATGTAATGCTTCTGATTTTGGGGGGGGGAATTAGCATTAATCAGCATTAGTTTTTGAGTTGCATAAGAGATTCGAAGAGGGCAGGGAGTACATTAGGGGTGATAAAATGTCTGGAAGTAATGCAGAACTAAGAAAGACAAATAAAGGATTGTTCTGAATAAGGAGCGCCGTGTGTCTATAGAGACAATAGGGGTACAGTTTAGCGTAAGTTTGGAGACTTGCAGGAAATTATTCTGGAGGAACTGAAGATGCGAATTATTTGCGTGAGGCACCTGTCAACAAATCAATCCTTGTCCAAGATGGGAATTAGTTTCTCGCCTTTCATAGAGTCCAAATCTTGTTTCCTGTTACTTGCATGGGTCTTCACAGAAGATGTTTGAACCATATAACAAACGCATTGCAACCGTAGATGATTATCTCGAAGGAAGCTTGAGTTTTATGTTGTACTATCGTACGAAAAAACGTCTGAAAACATTGGATTAATAAACTTTCATGTTTCCATTCTTGGTATATAATACAAGTAAGGGATAATTCCTTGATGATCAGACTGGCAGAATATCTATTGCGAAACTAACCATTTAACTTTTCTATGGACATCTTTTTGGTTGGTTGGTTGTGTTTGTTTTACGGCATATCAACCCTTTTCAGGTTATTTAATGCCGGATCTAGTTATTTTGAAGAACGATTTTTAATGGAGTATGATTTTTTTTTAAAAGTCGGATTCTGATTAACCCATAGTTGGGACCCTAAAAAGTAATACCACTCCGGGTCAGAGTGGACCTGGGAGCAATGGCAATTAAAGGGTGGCTCCACACTCCTCAAGGCTCGAAAGGTGGAGCCTCACCATTGGATATAGTTTTAGGTCATATCCAGGACCGGAAATCTTTTTAGACAACTCATGAAGCCGCTTGATATTAAAAGCAAAAATATACCTATAAGCGTTAAAACTCGATAACGATAATTGTTTGGTGAATAATAAATTCCCATATATAAAACAACAGTTTTCTCTTGTTTGTCAGAAAATAAATCTTTATCCAATGTAAACTCCGAGAAGCAGAAAATGGATCAATATTTTGAAAGCTGCTGAAAATCAACTTAATTTCAAATCACTTTAAATTATTTGCTCATTCAGTTTGGGTTCGCACAACCATCCCAGGCTCTACTTAATTTTTTTAAGAAAGTGTTGGTTTGTCACAAATTTCTGACACGTTTCTACATCATAAAAATATGCAAATGACTAAGTCAGCTGCGCGGAGTTACGTCACAGAACAGGTTAAAGGACACAGGTCGTGGGACAATTGATGTTGCAGGAAACTTACTCAATTCCCAGCTTTAGATCTTAGCTTCTCGCGATGCAATGAAAGTAAATATTCTGTTTGCTGTTTAGTTTCATAATAGTTTTCCACTGTGGTTTATTCATTTGATATTTTACATTAGGGTTGCAGTTAGGGTTGAATTTAAGAGAAATGTATATAAATATTTACTTTATGCATTTTCGAGCGCAGAGCTAACGTTTGTTATAAAATAAAATTGAAAAAAAAAAACTTCCCAAGATTAAACAAACAAAACCTTTGCTGATTTTTTAATTTTTTTTTTTTTGCTTTTCTCTAATGTTATTAAATGCAGGTTGCATTTTCCGATGTACCAGATAATAATTCTCCTTGAAAAATTCACTCTGTATTCAATTGAAGAAAAACAAAATCATTATCGGATTATGTTGGAAATGTATTTGAGATCACCATAATCTCCCAAATAGAAGGAATTGGATTTGCTCTTTTTTCCTAGTATCTCGCGTTTCTGCCTTCTTCGTAAAAAGAAATAAAATAAATATTTGTAACAGATGGAAATAAAAGCGAAACAAACGTACGATCGTGGATACGACACGTGCACTCATTCGATCTGTGCGTTTATCGATTAGAAACATATATGCCGAATCCGGTCTTGACGCACCAATAAAGTGACTAATAGACGTACAGTTTTATCGATAATAGCAGACGCGTCTAAATATCATATTAAATAAGGGATCCTAATGTAACAGAATATGGCGGCTGTATTGACATGAAAAAAACGGGGGCAAAGACTGACGATCAAATTCAGCATGTTAAAAAGGAAATCATATTGGACACGTGAGTGACGTCAGACGAAAAGTCACGCGTGGCGGGAGTATGATATATATTATAGTATATATTCTTCAAACCTGGAAAAGGAGTTGAATTTTCGCCCCATTATCTGTCTCCTTTGTGATTGAGCCGAGAACGTGTAGGGTCCCGGGCATCTCGTTTGCGATATAACCTACAACGTGTAGAGTCCTGGGCGTCTCTTTTGCGATTGAACCTACAACATGTAGGGTGCCGCGCGTTTCTACGTTAACGCGTGTGTAAACGAGTGTACCGTTAAAGTAACAGACTGTAAACTACTATATTACACGTAACAATTATAATAAGTTTCTCTAGTGTATTTGACATTATAAGCGGGGACTGTGGAAATTCCACAACAGCATTTTTCATGTTTACTATATTGCTGCTGCGCATCATTTCTATGTTCAGCATGAATGGGCACTCCTCGTTATTATTGTAAACCTTTTGTGAAAATATTAAAGTATTTATTCAAGTGTTGAACACGGGACTCATATTGACGGTTGACGCTGAGTTCATATTAAAAGAGATACAATGGGGGCATTCATATTGAAGAGAGACGGCGGGGACATATATATAACAATGATGAGGAGGAGATACATTTTTACAGTTCTGTAATGTTTCTTATAACATATATTAGCGAGTAGAGAGGGTGATAGATGCAGAGTTCTTATACAGGGTGTTCACAAAGTCTGGCTCCATTATGTAGCCAGATTTTGTGGAAGCATCCTGTAGATTATGTAGCCAGACTTTGTGGGCACCCTGTATATACACAGACACACACACACACGTATATATATATATATATATATATATATATATATATATATATATATATATATATATATATATATATATATATATATATATATATATATATATATATACAGGGTGCCCACAAAATCTGGCTACATAATCTACAGGATGCTTTCACAAAGTCTGGCTACATAATGTAACCAGACTTTGTGGACACCCTGTATTTCTTATAACACATATAGAGAGGAGGAGAGATACGCATTCTTGGGAGAGTTAGGCAATGTTCATAATAAGATGATTAATACATTACCTTTTAGGTGTTGAATGAAGACACTTCACAACAGTAACAACTATGATGACGTCAGGAATTCGCATTTGTTCTACATCGTTTAATCTTTCTACCCTTCGTTTTCAAAGTGCAGCTGACCACTCTGCCAACTGACTGAATCTTTTGATCCTTGCTTACTAGCTAAATAATTCTGCCTCAACTATAGTGATCTGATTAACTCTAGTTTCTATATTTAGAATCCCCTTTTTGCTATGACGTCAAAAGTATGGGTCCAAAAGGTGACAAATTCACGTGGCTACGCACACGTTTTCCAAACACACTTTTGACAACAAAGAATTCTCAATTAAACTATTTGAGCCCAAGTAATTTTTTAACAATACATTTTTAATTTGTATTGTTCAGACTTTTTAGCTGACATTTTTAATTCAGTTTTTATAAAAGAGCGAGCAATCAATTCTTTTTACAATACAAACAATACCTAACTATTTATAATATAATTTAACACTAGGCCTTATTAACATTCTGATTTCTAACATTCTATTTCTTAACCTTTCCTACAGACATATCCTAATCTAATGTTCGCCTATCTAATGTTTATCTTATTTACATGGAAAGGGGACAGTCTTTCCTAGTAACACAAGTAATCGGGTTAATGGAGAGTCAAAATATTCTAGTTATCACTGATTATCTCCATTTTACGGGCACCCGGCACTGATAAAAACCTCACGATATCATAATAGCATCTTTAGAGGGGACATTTACTGACCTTATATTGTAGCTAGAAGACTTGCATTTCATTTTCACGTACAGCCCAACAGCGACATCATTTTTTTATTTATTGTTGTACATACCGTCGTTGAGGATTTAGGAAGGTAGCAGGTGATAACATACTACGAGCATTAAATTAATGATCGTTGTATGTTATCTTTGTGTGACCTCATTTATAATAAAGATTAATAATCGTTGCTCATGATATCCTGTCTAAGAAAATCGAAAGTGATAATATGCTACAAACATTCAATTAATTTATCTATAAAAACCCTTCGCCACTTCGCGGTTCGATTAACACAGATACGCTTCTTCACGTATTTTTCGAGATATCAATATTCCGGTTTTCACTATAAATCCATAAACATCGTAAACGTTCTCTCTCACTCTACTTGAATGAATGATATTTTTATTTTGCTTTAATAATTATTTATTTGTTTACTTTGTAGTTTTTTTTTTGTATGGAATCGGTTTTTTTACATATGTACGTATATCTCTATGTATGTTTTTATAAGGCGCGAATAAACTCTTTTTCTGGGTCAACGGCCAACTAGCACCGTGCATATGTGTGTGTGTGTATATGTGTATGGGGGGGAGAGGGTTCCCGTAAGCCGTGGTGAAGGCAACCTTTCTTGGAGAAGACAATCTCTGATTTAAAAAACCATAAAGCGGAAGACCATTACCCGCATTAAGTTGGTCTGCAGTTTAATTTGTTGCTGGCTATCTTGCTCTTGCTTGTTGCTGGATCTCAACATTTTGAACCGAGAGAGAGAGACTTAGCTGTCGTACAAAGCTAAGACTCTGTAACAGCATATTTGTATAGATACTCCCTCAGCCATTTGGGCTCATGGATTTTTAATGTCTGAGGGAGTGGCACTCCTCTGACAAGACGTTGCAATCATCATGTTTTTATATGTGTATATGTATGCATATACGTAGGTGTGTATTATTTTATGTGTGTTTGTATGTATACATGTATATATATATATGTTTGTGTGTGAATGTATGTATATGTACGTGTATATATGCATATATATATGTAAGTGTATAAATGTATATACATGTATGTGTATGTATATGTATGTAAATGTATATGTATGTATGTATATGTGCATATACGTGTACGTATATATATGCGTATATGTATGTATTTGTGTGTATATATGTGGATGCATAAGTATGTATATGTGTACACACGAATATGTATGTGTGCATGTGTGTACGTATATGTATGGATGGATGTTGGTTGTGTATTGTGTATGTATGTATACATGGGTGTATGTGTGTATGTATTCAGATGTGTATTTGTGTATGTGTATGTATGTGTGCATGTGTGTGTATGCATATGTGTATGCACGTACCAGTGACCGTCTTCGATGTCATGTCTGTTTGAGCGTGTGGGTTCGCTGGCAGGAGTAAAAAGGTCGTCTTCGGGCTCATGGACTTTTAGTGACTGAGGGAGTGGCACTAGTCTGACAGGACGTTGTATTCATCATGTATGTATTATACGTGTATTGCCGCAGTAGCTAACTTGCCGCAGTAGCTAACTTGTTGCATGCACGTACTTGCTTAATTCTCTTGTGTTACAAGTGTATGTACGAGGGGCGTGCAATAAGTAATGCCCCTGACCAACATCGCAGTTGGCTGATCAAGCTGAAATTTTGCATGTTCAATGATTTATATCTCTACTGGCAAATTACAGCTCTGAACAGATTGTGGTTTCTGTATTACAGGTGTTTGAACTGCGTCAGTTGTGAAATGGATCCTGTTGAATGTCGAGCATTGATCCGGTGTTTGTATTTGAAAGGACGCAACCTACAGGAAACTTTTGAAAAAATAATAGACACTTATGGTGATAATGCCCCATTTTATGACCTTGTAAAACGCTGGCACCGTGAATTTAAACATGGGTGGAAGTCTTTGGAAACAGCTCCAAGACCTGTGCGGCCCCCTTCTGCCAGTGAGGAGGCATCTTTCCGTCAAGCTAAGGCTCCCATTTTGGAACATCGGCGCATTACTATTTGCCAAAGAGCCCAAGATGTCAAGATTAGCACAGGGCATGTGGAAACTATCATTCATCACCATTTGCATATGCATAAGGTGTCTGCCAGATGAATTCCCAGGTTGCTCACGCCATTCCAGAAGAGAGAACGCGTCGAGCGCTCAAGGATGAATTAGGAGATGTGCCAAGAAGATGAGTCAAAGTTTTTTTCAAAAGACTGATTACACAGGATGAAACCTGGGTCCATCACTATAATCCAGAGACCAAAGCCCAGTCAACCCAGTTGAAGCACTTGGATTCACAACCCCCAAAGAAGGCAAGGGTGCAGCCCTTCGCTGTCAAGGTCATGCTCAGTTTCTGGGACCAGGACGGAGTAGTGATGACATATTTCCTGGCAAAGTGTACCACAATTACAGGAGCCTATTATGCTTTACTTTTGAGGAAATTAAGGGAATCTATCAAAATAAAGAGGCGGGGCAAGATCAGCAAAGGTACCCTCCTCCTGCAGGACAATGCTCTGGTCCACAACTCGCATGCCGCCAGATCTGAAGTACGCGCGTGTGGTTATGAAATCCCTCCCCATCCTCCCTAGTTTCTTGACCTTGCACCCTCTGAATTTCACCTTTTCTCAGATATGAAGTTGTTTTTGAATGGAAAGCGTTTCCCAGATGATGCAGCATTGATTTCTAAAGTCACGTCGTGGTTTGAGGACCAACCTGGTGTATTCTACAAAAACGGTGTCCAGAGCTGCATAAAAGGATGGGAGAAATTCATACCTCTGGGTGGTTTCTATGTAGAGAAAGACTAATAACTGTGCCAAGATTCGTTGCTCTACTGCTATGGGAAGTTTGTCAGAGGCATTACTTATTGCACGCCCATCGTATTTATAATACTGAACTCTAATAGCGTACCGTACAACCTTCAAAATGTTACGACCATTCTATTATTTATTAAAACATAAACATTATCCTCATCTTTCTTATATGTTGTTTCATGATGTTTCGGCCAACTGTTCTTCTGGCCGTCATCAGCCCGTGTCACATTGGATAGAGATGTTGAATATCTAAAGTTCCAGGTAAGGTTTTTTTCGTTTTACGGCATATCAACCCCTTTCAGGTTCCAGATCCAGTTATTTTGGAAAGTGCATTCATAGTAAATCCAGTTATTTTGGAAATAATACGTTTTTACAGGTTTTTATTCTTCAAACTCTTTGTATCTTCAATCGCTTGTTTGTAGTGTTTGCTTTGGTTGTTTTATAGTGGGTTTTATTGTTTTTGTTCCTTGCCCTGCAGAAAATGAATAAGTTCAGCAATGAGAGAGAACGAAGCGTTAGAGTATTAATGTTCGGTACGTTTTAATTTATAAGTTAAAAAAAAACAGTCTGGAAGTGGGGGAGATAGAATGAGAAAGGGGGGAATATGAACAATGAAACGGTAGGTCGTTATTTTTTTTTGTTTTGCAGAACATAATTAAAGTTTTCAAAATGAAGTGTAATAACAAAAAGCATCAATGTTAGGTGCATTTCGTATCAGGAAGCCAATATCTTCAGACAGCCTGATCTGCTCGCACAAGGGTTACAGGTACGAATTGTCTGAGGTTTCCATCCTACCCAAAGCCAGCCAGAGACTTACTTGGCCAAAAATGTGGTGAGACGACAACAACTAGGGATGGCAGTAATTTCTGAGAATGCAGTTGGGAGATTCGGAGTTCCTACTCCCTTGCGGTTATCACCTGATTAAGCCCAGAGGAATATTTGTCGAAACGTCGTAAAACAACATCTAAGAAATATGAGGATTATCGTCCGCAATAAAATGTGTTAATAAATAATATACATCTCAATAATGAATTCCAATTACATAATATAGATTTTATTATTATTAATATATATATAATATATATATATATATATATACATACATATATATATATATATATATATATGCATTTAATGTTCATAATATATTGTTCTTTTTGCACTCCTTCATAATAAATAGGATAGCTCGATCAAATTAGGGATAATCTGGAACCAGTGACACACGTACCTACTTATGTTAAACGAAAATGCAGTAATGATATATCTAGAGACCCAGTGGAAAATACAGGGCAACTGACAATTGTTAAAAACATTATAAACAAAATTTAAAAAATGATAAAATAAAACAAATAACGACGGATTTAAAACAATTTTTTCGTTATTCTTTTTAAAAAGAATTAATTAAACTAATACATGATTCAAAAGAAAATTCAACACACAACGCATTGTTTTCTTTTGGATTGTTTTCTTAATATTTTTTAACAAGAATAAAAGAGGAACAGATGCCAATTTATTTGAACATTTATTTGAATTGTAAAAATAAACAATTACAAAAGAAATCATAAAATCCTCTCGTAATATGTCTTTTTTTAAATGTAATATAAAATAGGAATTTGAAACCGTAAACAGTTACCCATGTGTTTTTTGTTTCGATAATTTTTCTAGAGGAAATTATTTTAAGTAGATTTAACTGAGAAAGAGCAACTATAAAGGACGGTTATTCGTGTCTAATTAATTAATGTTTGTGGTGATGATGTGTTTGTGACATCGAACGTCGAACAAGCAATTTTATATATAGATACTCTACTTCATATAAATCAGACAATTCTGTAGTTCGCATCTGTCTTTCCGATATCGTTTTAGGCTTACTTATATCTAAAGAGATATTAGGTACTTACGGGATTGAGCACGTAAAGATTTTTATTTACTTGCTTTTCCACGAGGGCAGACTTAGGCACAAGGTCGGTTTTTAATGCAGATAAATAAGTATTCTGGATAGGAACAAAAATTGTCTCAGATTTCTCTTCCGTTGACTGAGGACAGAAAAGGTGAAATGTAGCATCAGGAAAGATCTTGGCCAATAGGTAAAGTACTAACCTTCAAAGTAATAATGAAGAAGGCTGGCGATCTAAAGATAACGAATTTAAAAGAAATTAATTTTTTTCTGAATTCTGATGCGAGTTAATTATATAAAATTCTCATATTAGAATTCCAAATGGGTGATGTATACTAACGTCGCTATTTTAACATTCGTGTTTTATTAATCGTTAAAGACTTAAATTAATACGAAAAGGAAAAAAAAAATCAACGATCTCTTCCGTTTCCGAAACACACCGTATGTTTTAAATTCTAAACTGTGATTTAGTTTTTTTCTTTTACAAAGGTGTCACCACTTATCAAGACCCAGAGGCCAGTCGTGTATAAAGGTTAATAAGTGTACAGTGGTCAATAACACTGTAACGTATTAATTGTTAGTAGTGGAAATTTGGTAAATTGGATTATTAAGGAGAACGGCTCATCAAGAACTTGTTTACGTTGGACTTGAAGACGACCATAACGACGGAAAGCAGGCAAATGAAGAGAGTTCCACAAGGGGGGCAGTTCTAAGAAAAAGCTATGCACATGTAATCTACGTTTAGGTTAAGACAGATAAAGTGTGGAGGAAATTATTCATTGTGTTTTCAGGAAGATGAGTATTTCTCGGGAGAACATAGATTGGAGCTCAGACGAGCAATTGCCATGAAAATAACGATAAAACAGAGACAGACTCGCAACGTCTTTTCTGTGAGAAAGAGATTGCAGGGAAGAGAAAAGGATATCCTCTATAAGGTTACGAAGGTCGCTAGAAAAATGGTAGGATCCTTCTACAGCTCCAGAAGATATCTTAATGCTGATGCAATTCTCTATTTATATAAAAACCAAGTACATTCAAGGATAGAATACTGTTGCCACATCTAGGCAGGAGCTGTTAAAACACTCTATCCTGCCCTGAGTACAAAATAGGCTTCGTGGCCTAGTGGGGGATGCCCTTTTACCTTCCCTACAACCTCTCTCCCACAGAAGAGACGTTGCGAGCCTGTCTTTGTTTTATCGTTATTTCCATTGTAGATGCTCGTCCGAGCTCCAATCTCTGTGGTCTCCCCCTCACGAAAAACACCCGTCTAGCTGAAACCACTGTCAAAATTTTCCCCACTCTTTATCTGTGAAAAAACCAAAACGTAGATTCCATGAACAAAGCTTTTTTCTTAGAAGTGCACGCCTGTGGAAATATGTTCCGGCTGCCTGTTTCCCACCGGACTACAACATGGATGTCCTCAAGTCCAACATAAACAAATTCTTGATGAACCGCCCCCTTACGTAAGACACTTTATCAAATCTCAACATTAACTTAGTGCATACGCAATGATCCTTATCCCCGAGTGGCATGCGGAACTTGATAACCTTGTAAAAAGAAGTCGATTTTGAATTCTCTCAAAGAAGGATGAGATATTCCTAGCATCTTCTGCTCAGATGTGGCAACAGTTCTCCATCCTGGGACGTACCTGGCTCTCATATAGATAGAGAATTGCATCAGCAGTGAGATATTTACTGAATCGATAGAAGGATACCACCATTTTCCCAGCGACCTTGGCCACATATATAAGCTGTTTATCTATAGGCATATGAAACTGAACTGGTGTTCATTCGCTGAAATCAACATAACATTTATAAAAGTGTAATAATATCGAGGAAACCAATAGAATGTTCGATCGCATACGTATGTCATTCTTATATTAGACTTCTAAATGCGGTAATTGTTTAGAGACACGGGGGACGTCTATTTTTCCCACTTTCGTATTAAGGTCCATACTTTTATCTTCATGATTTATCAAGTAATGTTGTTGATAATGAATCAATACAATGGAAACTAATTATTAAAGAGCATGATAAACGGAAGCTAGAAAAGCGTCTAATGCGTGAATGATTGTATCGCAGATAAAGGATCCTTTCGAAGAGCAAAATCATTTTTCAAATATTTACCAATAATATACATTACCAGGATACATCTAAATATGCTGGTGTCTCAATCGGCTGAGACTTTGTAAAGATAACAGTTAACAAAAAGACAGTAATCCGATTTTCAAAATCTATCTATATATCTATTAGTGTGAGAAAGTATGTGCGTGAGGTCACACTTCTCAAGCAACCTACTGAACGTTTTTTTTCCAAACACTTCGAAAATTGTACCCAACATGTATAGGCATGTTTCATAATAAATCATAGCAACTAGAAGTCCGATATTTTCTAATTGTTTTTCCCTGTTTCAGGACGAGAAGGGTGAGATAATTATTTTTTAAAACAGAATCAGTCGCACAACACTTCCACATTAAACATACAAACGAACTCGTTAATCTGATTTAATTGTAACTATGTTTCTGCTGGATCAATTTCGTTATTTTTTAAAATTATAAACTTCCGGAATGACTTGTAAGTCCGTGATTATATTTTTACTTGAAATGCATTTTTCGAAATCTAATTGTACTGTTCGATATGCCGTGGTCTGTGAAGACAAATAAGCAATTTGACAGATTCTTTCTTAATTGATAATTATTATGACATCCGGTTTTCTAGCTTCAATGATGTTATCTCTTTTTACCTCCATGTAATAAAATATTTGTTTGTTTTAGTACAATTTTCGGTTTGTATCTGAACCATTTGTCAGCATGTTCGACTCGCCGTCGACTGTAGTTTCCCTGGCGCATTGCATTCGCAATGCTTTGAGTTCATAATAGTAACAATATGATATGTTAGTACGTGATTGGATTGTTACCTGAAATCTATTTGATGACATCTTCCGCATACTATACAAGCGCACAAAAACATGATACGTCATCATAATAAGAGAGAAGAGGATTCTTGTCGTCAGAAACTTAGCCTTGATTTTATGAAATGCGCATGAGCAGTGCACCTGTATATTTGTATGCACACCCCTTTATTTTCCTATTGTGGTTGATGTATACATGTCATTATTCAATTAAACCCAACGAAGCAAACAGCCCGACCACGATAGCACTTTACTGAAGTAACTTATAAAATAGAATGTCCTTGTACAATTTGAGCTCTTAGTAATGAAAATGCGATTTAAAAACGGTCGACATTATCGTAAATCTTTCTATTTACATACAAATATACAACTTAGACACACGCACACACACATGCACACACGCACACACATATACACCCCCATATATATATATATATATATATATATATATATATATATATATATATGTATATGTATATATATGTATAGTTAGTTATAAAATATATATGGCGATTAAGCTACACTGAATATTCCGCGTTTCATCCACTCTAGGATTCTTCAGACTTATGCGCATAAGCCTGAAGAATCCTAGAGTGGATGAAACGCGGAATATTCAGCGTAGATCAATCGCCATATATATTTTATAACTAATTAACTAGCTCCACCTACGTATTGTACACTTTTGAAGTAAATACTTAAAGTTTACGCATAAATGTATACTTTCGTATAATAATTTTATGTGAGTTTATGAAGTATATATATATATATATATATATATATATACACACACACACACATATATATATATATATATATATATATATATATATATATATATATATATATATATAATACGCTGTATTCAGTAAATTTACGTAATTAGCGATCCCGGTACAGTTTAAAATGTTGGCCTTATACGAGGATATATCGACGGACGAAGTCTGCTATTTAGACACAAGGTCGCCTTTAAAACATAAAAAATACAGTAGAATTCACGATAAAAATCTCTACTTTAAATCGAATCGCATTCGTTTGTAAAATACGATACACGTTTTTCTTATTTTAAAGAAAGAAAGATAACACGAAAACACAAAGCATTCCGAAAACGTAGAATGTCTTTAGGAATCGAGCCACTCTGTATGAAAGGTTAACTCGGCAATCTCAAAATTTAGCACACGTGTAAGAGATTTGTTAGAAAGGGTGTATCAAAGCGCCTTAATTTTATTAGCGAAGATTGAAAACTTGTCATCCTTTCCTTTCTCTATTCTCGTTTTGTTCCTTTCTATTATCTTGTAGTTGATCAAAAGTAACGTGTGAGTTGTTAAAAGCAAAGTTGCGTTTATTTATAAATGCTGATCATCATCACCATCATCACCTGGTATCCTGCCTCTCCATCTCTTTATCTTTCTCTCTCTCTCTCTCTCTCTCTCTCTCGGCATTACTAAATTAATTGTTGCTCATCATTTTTGATGTAGCCTAGGTATTTGGACAGGCAACGTATATTTCACGTTGTCAATCTCTGCTTCTTGTACCAACAATCTTTCTTGTCAAGCAAATCTGTTCTATTCCCTGCTTTCCATAGACATCGTCCATGAATCTCATTTGTCTTTTTTTTTGGGGGGGGGGCTGTTCTTGTTAGAGATTTCTCTGTGTTTACCATTTGTAATACCTCCTGTTTTTTTGTTTTTTTTCTGCCAAGGATATCTTCGAAATTCTCCTAAAGAACCAAGTTTCAGTTGCCTATGGTCTTTTCTTCATTGTGTTGATAATCGTCAGTATAATAGAACGGACCACACATACGTTCAGAGTAATGCTCAGATCTGTTGATAGTTTGCAGTTTTAATAATTTACTCGGAGTAATGCGAATAACAGGACAACATAAACTCACATATGCTTTATTTATGTTCAAATATTATTAGATATTGTTTTTTTGCATCGCTAGTTTTATGTGTCTATTGCTACACCTAATTTGTTCCTGGTTTCAATTTTAGAATGTTTTTGACTACACCATTCGGATTTCCAAATGTAGCTTTTATGAATGTTGCGTTTGCTGTTTATTTTTTTATTTTTATTTTTTTTACACAGTGATCA
Organism: Euprymna scolopes; assembly: GCF_053919585.1. Lineage (NCBI taxonomy): Eukaryota > Metazoa > Mollusca > Cephalopoda > Sepiida > Sepiolidae > Euprymna > Euprymna scolopes. The sequence goes on from NC_136516.1 coordinate 3,303,405, forward strand.
CCACTTATCAAGGCCCGGAAGTCACTCAGAGATAAGGGTTATTGCAAGTACATTACGTTAATGTGGAGATTTGATGAAGTGTTTAATTAAGGGGGCGGTTCATTAGGAATTTGTTAACATTGGACTTGAATATATCCAAGTTGTAGTCCGGTGGGAAGCAGGCAGACGGAACACAGGCGTGCAGTTTATTTTATGTCTTAGACCTGAGCATAGACTTTACTAACATTGTGTCCTAATATTGTTCAATCTCTCTCACCCCCCCCCCCGCATTAGTCGTACCCATTCGTGAAATCTGCGATAGCGCGGGTGTTTATGTAACATTACACACATGGTTTATAAACGGGACGCACACGTTGTATGTAGTCTTCGTTGCAAAGAACATAGGGCAAGTAATAACCCGCGTCCTTTTTGTAACGACATTCATTTTCTCATTCTCCCGCCACGCGTTACTTCTCGTCTCGGCTGAGATGTCACTCACATCTCTAACGTGATCGTCTCCTTTTCCTAGTTGTTCTCGTTTTCTTTATATTGACGTCATTTTTTTTTACATTCATCGGTATTTGCATACACACCTCTGCGCTCTACAATCTGGAGGAACTGAATGAGATGGCGGGAAAGTCATGATCTAGAACGCACGTTGAAAATGATACAGAAACAACATTGTCAGTGTAACCATATAATTCGTCAGTTGTAAGTTTGATACAACTTTTGGCTTAAGCTGCATAGAACAATTGATTCTTTTCTCGGCTTATAATGACTTTCTGCAAAAACTCTGTTTATCTAATCATTATGAGAATTTTCACTTGCTATTAATGATAATCTAGAAGGACGGAAAAGAAAACCATGTAAAATTGTCTGTCTTTCCAGTTTCAATAATATCCCTGTCGTTGTTAAGACGAATATGATGGTAAATGTACACTATTAAGTGATTATATACTCTCTTCTTTAGGCTATTTTTACGGAAGCCGATTATGGTGAATTGCATTCTCTCATATCAGACTTTCAGTAGCGTTCTATTATATATTTTTTGTTATAGGCAAATGTATGCATGGTTGTTTAAATTCATGACTCTGTTTGTTTTGGTCATCTATCCCCTTATATTTTAATTTATATGTTTCTATTTCTATAGGTACTACTTAATAAGGAGAGATAAGGATATAAGCGTTTCGCTCCACTCTCTGATAGCATTCATCGAATCTAGTTTATTCTTTAATGTAGTTCCTACCAAAAGCCAATGGCAAGATGTACAGATATCATCGTTGTTTTTTTTTCTTTTGGTGAATATATGTTATTTTTAATCCATTGTCAAAAACTCAAATAACAATGACCGATTATGAGAATATCGCCGTTTTAATCATTTCGTTTATTACATCCATCTAATGCCATGCAATTCTGAATTTTTGAGATGAGATGTGAATGTGTGTGTTATGCTGGTTTTTCGGACAATTATTCTTATCTTGCATGATATTAGAACAACGTGTCGATCGCTGAAACCTGCGACCTTCTTCAGGTGTTGAGAACATGCTTCTTTCCCTACTAAAGAAAAAGGAAGATCGTTTTTTCATTACAAGAAAGCGAGCCGTTTGTTTGAGGGTAATATAGCTTACTGACCCACCCTCAAACAAACGGTTCGACCCAACCCCTTCTTTCCCTTAGTACGAAAAGAAGCGTGTCTGAACACCCGACGGAGGTCGCGGGTTGCAACTGTTATTAAAAGGGAGTAAGTAAGACATCAAAACGAGATAAGTTTGAAAATGATATAAGGAAAAAGACTAGAATTGAACCCAGTACGAAAAGTTTAAAAAATAATACATACTGACTTCCCCCTAAGAAAATAGAACGATTTTCATTGTTCTCGCAAATAAGTAAATATTATTTATGTCAGATATTTAATTTATGCATGAATGTGATTGTTCGTTCTTTTAACAATAACTTGATATTAAATATGTCAGTTAAAAGAATGGGCAATACGCGTTTTAGAAATAATTAACAAAATAGGTTAAAAACGATACAATTATATTTAGGATGTTTTGTTGTTTATCACACTTGAGTTGATACATGTGTAAAGGATACGAGTGAATTGAAACGTGATAAACTCACAATGATTGTAACACACATCTAACGTCATAAAGTAAGGCTATCATTATTATATTGACATAGGGTTCGTAGTTATATAAAGCGTGTCAGACAGACACTCACTAAGCAGACGAGAGTCGCACAGAGACTTAGTTACAGCTGATGCCGTCTTTGAGCCGAATGGGGGGGGGTAAAGAGGAGAGCATGTAGCCGTGAAGGCTTGAATCCCTGACAATGATTAATCATCCAGCTGTTATGAATAAAGAAACATATATATTTGTAAACTGTCTCATCGTGGTCGGCATTACAACTGATAGACAACTGTGTTTTGTCTATCATCTTGTACACGAACTTTCTATAACTTCCTTCGAGTAATCCCCCCTCAATCATCCGTAATGGTTCTCTTAATCTTATGTAAAAGAACTGTCTTACGCATTCACCGCCTTCAATAATGCACCTCATTTTTAGATGCGTTAACCAGAAATGTTGCATGTTTTTCTGCACCTTCGTTATATGTTGTCACTATTATGAATCCCCCGACTGTTTAACAACAGCGACCGGAACTTTTTGCTATTAACACCCAATATAGTAAAGATAGCCCGATTAATTACCATAACACAGACATCTAACCTCATGTCTATGTGTAGACTATAAAAGTTCTCAGAAAGCAACAGACTCTATCTTGTGATTAACAAGATACCATTATAAGATAACATTACTATTTATCTTATTATTAAACACACTTATTTGTTTGTTTTTTTTACTCTTTGATTAATGTCGTATAAAAGAAAATGAAATATCTTGCCAATTGTGAAAATTCTTTTTTTTTATGAGATATAGATTTATTTTCCTCTCACCGTGGTTGTATTAGATTTAAGTACTAAATGTGGTTTTATCTGCAGGAGTAAATTAATGCAAAGAGAAGCTGATTACATCAAACTATTATATTTATGAGGTCTTAAAACTATCTCTTAAATGGTATATGTGTGTGCGTATGTGTGAGTGTGTGTATATGTGTGAGTGGGTGTTGGTGTGTTAGTATGACGTCACAACAAATTATTGTAATTGCGTGCCTGGCTGCATGAATTCGTTCGTTCCTTTATGTATCAAGCTGCATTCTTCTGTTCTCTGCTGCCCCTCTGTGGTTGTCTGTTTTGTTTGCCTTTAACTTTGGACCTCTCAGGAGTTTTCTAAATTCACGCAAACAACATTTACCTTTACTTTTGATCGTAAAAACTGTTTTTACTGTAAACTATCTGAAAAAAAACTCATAATTTCTTCGGTATTATTGTCAAGTTTTTTCAATTGGTAATTGTGTTATACTTGCTTTTGGTCAGTGCGAGAGTTGAAGTCTCTTCGATAGACAACGTTAAGGAAGGTTTCACCTAAACCGCTCAATCTATTGACAATAAGTTATGTAGTTTTGACATCATATTATATTATATTATATTTGTCTCGATGATTGTTTTATCTGAATTCTAATCATTCAAGATAAACATTAATTTTAAAACACAATTAGTAGAAATTTCCGGGGTGTTTTTTCAACAATATTTCTTCAATAGAAACAATAATCTTATTTTTTATATAAATATGGCGGTGGGTTTAGGTGCAAAAAATAAAAGTAACATCACAAAACTACCAGTAATACCAATCCCAACAATAAAATAAGTTTCTAGTACATTACTTGAAAAAATTGACTTCTGGAAATTCAGTTAAAACTCAGTGGAAAACGTTTCACTTTACAATAAGTTAAAATTGCTTATAAAATAATTTTTAAATTTGAACGCCTTTTCTATAAAATTCAGTGGAAAAGGTTTCACTTTACAGTAAGTAAAAATTGCTTATACAATAGATTTCAAATTTTGAATGATCTTTCTATAAAACCACAATGTACTATAATATCTTCAAAAATATCATTTTCCAACTACAAGCAAAAAAAGTGACAGACAGAAATCACACCAATCAGTTTATTGGCTGTTAAATATAACTTCTTATGCGTACTATTTGTATGTGTACTATTTTTCATGTCATTCAGTTTGACCTAATGATATATAATAACAAAAATGGCCATTGTTTATTTTTATTATCACGAACAAAACGACAGTACCTTTTAAATAATTTCTGTATTTTTTATGGCGTGAAAAATTAAGACTCAAACATTTTCTACTTTTGTTTTTGTCAATAAAATTAGTTTCTATTTTATTCAAATAACAGTTAATAGCATCTAATATTTTTTGTTCAACTTGGTGTTTTATTGTCTCCATTGTGTGTGTACGCACGTGTGTGTATGTTTGTTTGTGTGTGTCTACTAACACGAGTGTCCTTTCAATTATTACATTTTGTAAGGGTGCACACCCATGGTCGACGCTGTAGAAACAAAGGGATTAGTTGCATCCAAATAAATGGCATATTGTTTTACCTGTATCAATGCACGTCAAGCATTTAATCGGGTACATTCCTTGCTACATTTTCGCCTCATTTATTACTCTAAATTAATCAAAACGACGGGGCATCTTTTGACTGCAATAACTTGTGAAGCAATGCTTGCAATTCCTTGCATGTTGGTACATCTTCAATCATGCGTTAATGGATCTATATTTTTAGGTTGTCTTGTAAGAACATCATTTTCTCTGTTTTTTTTACTGGTTGTTTAGCTTGGCTTTTATCATCGGAAGAACAATAGCCTTGAAAATTGAGCGCGTGGTACAATGGGGAAAGGAGTGACTGGTTACTTTTGATGCATCTAAAACTAAAATTGACAATCTTTGAGACGCTTCGCTAAGTCACTTTCGAAATGGAAGAAGCAGTTTGCCATTTTTCCCGACACTAGACAGGAATTTTCGTGCTAATTAATACAATATGACCAGAGGCAACCTTTCTAGGGTAATTGCTCTTGACATATCTAAGGCCTTTGATAAAGGTTTACTTCACAAGATCTCTAGCTATGGTATAGATTGAAACGTTTTCTCAATTATTAAATCATTTTTTCTGATAGGTTCATAAGAGTAGTAGTTGAGGGGGAAACATCAGAAAATCACATCCTGAGCCCAACTCTATTCCTGATCTACATTAATGATCTTCCAAATCACATTCTTACATCATTTGTAGACATTTATGCTGATGACACTACAATCTATGGTAGTACATTTAAGACAGTAAACTATCAAGTTCTCTCCGTTTCTCTCTCCTCTGATCTTGAGCACGTGGTACAATGGGGAAATGAGTGGCTAGTTACTTTTAATGCATCTAAAAACAAGCTTCTCTCTTTACATAATCAACATTCTGATCCACATCTGGCATCAGTTGGAATGAATGGTTCTCGTCTTCAGGAGACCTCAAGTTTTGACAAGCTTCTGGGCTTGAGCGTTACTCCTGATCTTAAATGGAACACGTACATAAAATCTGTTGCCAAGGCCGCTGGAAAAATGGTAGGATCTTTCTATCTATCCAGTAGATATCCAACTGCTGATGCAATTCTCTATCTATATAAGAGCCAAGTACGTCCAAGGATCGACTACTGTTGCCACATATGGGCAGGAGCTGCTAGAAAGTCTTATCTTGCCTTGATAGTTCAAAATAGACTTCGTAGCCTTGTAGAGGATGCCCTTTTCTCTTCGCTGCCACCTCTATCTCACAGAAGAGATGTTGTGAGTTCGTCTCTGATGTATCGTTATTTTTATGAGAAGTGTTCGACTGAGCTTCAGTCTATGGTCCCCCCTTGCCAAACTTTTACAAGACACACTCGTCTAGCTGAAAACACTATCAATAATTCCCCCCCCCCACTTTTTATCCGTGTCTAAACCTAAATGTAGATTCCAGGAACAAAGCTTATTTCTTAGAAATGAACGCCTGTGGAATATATCTTCCATTTTCCTGCTTTCCGCCGACTACAATATGGTTGTCATCAAGTCTAACGTAAATAAGTCCTTGATGAGCCGTTCCATATAAGTTAACAAATTTACCGAATTTTCATTACAAATGATTACTATGTTGGCCAATTTCTACTGTACGCTCTTTAACCCTTATCCTCCAGTGGCCTATGGGCCTTGATAACGTGGTGATGCATGTGTAAAAAAAATCCACAATATGTAATGGGTTAATTTTCACAAAAACGAAATTTATTTATATATTATTTAATTGAAATTAATTACTGAGATGAGTATCATTTATTAATTTTATTTATTGCGGACTATTATCCTCATCTTTCCTTAGTTGTTGTTTCCACAGCATCTAAGAAACCTATTCACTCAAAAAATAAAATAAAAACTTTGTAACCGTCACTGAGAACCGCTTTATTTAAATACAATGTAATGTGTCCGTTGAACAAAGTTTACATTTTTTATCTAAAAGGAGGAAAAACGAAGTATTAACGTAGAGAAAATCTTCCCTACAGATTAATGTTGTTAAAAGTTATGGAATAGTTTTCATATACAGTTTTCTTAAGTAATTTTTTTGCGCAAAAGCAGTTTAAAGAAAAATACTATTTGTTGAAAGTACGTATGTGTGCTATTATCGTAAAACTAATTTGTTTGTTGAGTCTGTCACCTTGCCGACGTAAACAAAAAAACATAAATTATATAAAAATTAAATTTGTTTTAATAAAAAGATGTATTTATATATTTAAAAAAATATCTGCAATTGCTTTGGTATAAAAACGGTTGTAGTTTAATTTGTATTCCATATTCATGCTCACATCTAAAGACACCCTTAGGATTGTCGCCACAGCCACGTGACTTAAAATAAGAATATAAATTAAATAAAAAGTCGATTTTCCTGATAATAAATTTATAATTCGTAATATTTATTTTTTTTATTAATATATGTATTTTTTTTTCAAAACATGTCTGCACTACTTTTGGTCTTAAATCCGTTAAAATGTACACACACACGCACACACACACACACACATATATAGATAGATAGATAGATAGATAGATAGATAGATAGATAGATAAAATTCGTTTATGAAAACAAACGGGTACATGTATACATACATGTTTCTATAAATTCGCGTTACAAAGAAAACAGGTCATCAGGTCAACGATATCTTCGGCCTGCTAACGTGATTTCCTTGTCACGGGAAATGGCACAACATGTATTCACATGTAGACGTTTGCTAGTATAAACAAGTTTAATGTAATATGCTCTGTTAACTCGTTGAGAACGTTTTTTGGTAGAGACATGTTGTTTCAGTGGAGTTACTCTTAGTAAAGGAAAGTATACATATGCCTTACTTCTAATGCTAAGTTTATTTATGGTGTCTTTTACATTTAATAAAAACCGTTCACAATATTTGCTGACGAGGAAACCTTGTTTGTTAAAAAACTATATGTAATAATTATTGTCCGTAACTTGATGTATACCACGATAAAAAACACTGTTTTTAGAAACGATCGTACAAATAATAGATTTTGTTGTTGTTCCTTATTATGAAACGGATTTTTAATTTAATTTTAATTTGATTTTTAAATTATCAATCACATTACTAAATATTAAATTAGCTCTAGGATATTTACCTATCGAGCTTATTATGTATGTAAATTACAACGAGCACTTTTTCTTTCCTGTATTTTAATTAAACTAGTAATTTCACTATTACATTAAAATACACTCTGCTCTTTAGACTATTGTTCTAATTTCCTTTAAATTATATATATATATATATATATATATATATATATATATATATATATATATATATATATATATATATACAGTTTATACTAGCATGGGTTCCCGGCGTTGCCCGGGTATTTGGAGATGTATGTTGAGCAAAAAGAAAAGTGGGTATTTTTTTTTAATTTGACCCCTAATGTAACCCCGTAAAATTTATTGTTTTGGGCTCAAATCAAATTATTAGGTTAGATCCATGGCCAATGAACCTATATCTAAAATTTCAAGTGCTTAGACCCAAAATTGGCGGCGGAGTTTTGTAGGGTTCTTTGACTCCTTAATCGACAAATCTCTGGCCAAAAACCGATCACATCGATTTTCCCAAATCTCAGTACCATGTATGTCAAATATCGAGTATGTAGAGTTATAATTAACATAATTATTGCGTAGGGAAATGTACACACACAGACACCCCGATAGACAGGCACTTTCACTTATATATATATATATATATATATATATATATATATATATATATATATATATATATATATATATATATATATAGTCATTCACATGTAGTACTAGTGATTGGACGATTCGTTTTTTTTCCATATTCCAATACAATTACAGATTCTGTTCCAAATTCCCGATACCATTAGAAATTCTGATTCTTTATGAATCTTAAAATATTTAACTATTATGTGTTATATTCCTCGATTTCTGTTAAACAAAAAAAATATATATATATATTCATGTACATATATATATACATATATATATATACATATATATACACATATATATATATATGTATATATATATATATATATTCGTAATCGTACAGTATAAACACATGCAATTTTTACAAGAGCAACTAGGAAATGTTTACCGCTCCAGAACACGTATCGATAATTCTTACATATCTATTTCAATCGCTGTTGCCTGATATATATATATATATATATATATATATATATATATATATATATATATATATATATATATATATATAAGATTTCCCTACGCAATGACACTGTCAATTTTAAGTATATAGACTCGAAATTTGATATACAGGGTAATGAGATTTGGAAAGATCGATGTGATCGGTTTTCGGCCAAAAATTTGTCGATTAAGGTGTCAAAATTCAACGATTTGACTTTTTAGAACTCTACCGAACTCCTACGACAATTTTCGGTCTAAACACTTGAAGTTTTAGATATAGCTTCCATGGGCATGGATCAAACTTATTAATGTGATTTGAACCCAGAACCATAAAGTTAAGGGGTCATAATAGTGGTCAAATTAAAAAAAAAATGACTTTTTATCTTTTGCTAAGCATACACCTCCAAACACCCGGACAACGCCGGGCACACATGCTACTATATATATATATATATATATATATATATATATATATATATATATATATATATATAGAGAGAGAGAGAGAGAGAGAGAGAGAGAGAGAGAGAGAGAAATATAGATATATAGATATGTAGATAGATGCGTGTATGTTTGTGTATGTGCGTCGCATGAACATAATAGTACAAAAGGAAGTGTGCAAATCATTCTAAAAAACAATCTATAATTACGTTTCAGCAGAAACAACATATATATTTGTTTTTCGTTTCTTATGACGTCAAACAAGACATATTTATCATTTCACGTAATTCAATTGCGGAATATATCTGAGTTATTTATTGCCCGCAACTCCTTTCTAGTAAAAATGTAATCGAGATATCTCTATATGACGACCACGATATTACGTCCATTGCCTGTATTGTTGAAATAAAATATTTTATGTTGATTATGCCAATTTAGTTGTATGTTTATATCAACACACTGCATTTATGCCGTCACATAATATTCCCATGAGCCATTTGTGTATAGGTTCATAAGAGTACTGGTTGATTGTCAGAAATCAGAAGCTCTCAGTTTTAGGATTGAGTCCCTAAGGGGTCCATCCGCGACCCAATTCTCTTACTGATCTACATTAATGATCTTCCAAGTCACATCCTTACATCATTCGTAGATATATATGTTGACGACGTATCTATCTATGGTAGCACATCAAAGACCGTACACGACCAAGTTCTCTCTGATGCTCTCTCCTCTGATCTTGAGCACGTGGCACCATAGGGAAAAGGTGTCTGATTGCTTTTAATGCATCTAAAACCAAGCTTCTATCTATTTATCAATGCTCTGATGCCCATCTGGCATCAACTGAAATGAATGACTTTCGTCTTAGGGAGGCTTTATATTTTTGACAAGCTTCTGGGCTTAACCTTTTCTCCTGATCTGTAATGGAAAACGTATAAAATATCGATTGCCAAGGTCGCTAGAAAAATGGTGGTATCTTTCTACCGCTCCAGTAGAAACAGCTTATTATGCCTTGACAGAGTACAAAATAGACTTCGTAGCTTAGTGGAGAATGCAATTTTCTATTCCCTGCAACCTCTTTCCCACAGAAGAGATGTTGCGAGCTTTCTCTGCTTTGTCGTTATTTTCATTGCCAGTGCTCATTTGAGCCTCAGGCATTGGTCTCCCCTATCGCCAAGCTTTCACGAAAAACTCTCGTCTAGATAAAACCTATATCAATAATTTCCGACACACTTTATCTGTGCATAAAACTACATCTAGTTCCCATGAACAAAGTTTCTTTCTTAGAACTGCACGCCTGTTGAACCATCTTTCGTTCATCTGTTTTCAAGATAACTACAATCTGAATGTCTTCAAGTCGAATGTAAACAAGTTCTTGATGAACCGCCCCCTAATTAATCCAACTAACAAAATTCCTACTACTTACGTTTACAACGCTATAATTATACATTGACAAATGTATGCCGATTAACTCTTATCCTCGAGTCGCCCCCGAGCCTTGATAAGTGGTTATTCCTGTGTAAAACATGTAAGAAATAGTGTGATTTAGATTTTACATGAATTTTTTCAGATTTCGTTTTGAGTTTTTTGTTTATTATTATTTCAACACATGACTGTAATCTATCGTTAACATAAATACATTTTGGATATCAGTAAAATGTATCTTATGCAATCAGCCAATATGTCGCTTACTTTAGTTCGCTGCTTGTCTTTTTAAACGCTGTATATTTCTGCAAAAATAAATCATATACACACGAGAATAGAAAAACCGATACTGTGTTTTCTTTGGATTCAGAGGCATTTATCCGATTTCACACACGATGTGAAAACGCATCGCCAAATACCTTTCTTCCTATTCCTAGAATTCCTGTTACATCTACCACCTTATGTATGTTCTTTTGCACCAAAAAGACACTATGACTAAACACGTCCTTTAAAATCTCACCTCAGAACGTAATCTTTTAAATCTATCTTAGTCACATTTCCAAAAATCGAGGCCCCATTGCAGGTCGCTGCTCTCGTTATCCCCTCTGGTGTAAACCCATAAACCATTTCTGTCAAACCAGCGATTTGCGTCTCTGTTGGACAGAAACGCAACTAAAATAAGTTCTTAAAAAAAAATTAAAATGCGTTGCGAATGTCTATACACTAGCTATATATGCGAGTTTGCCAAACGAAGGGTCTGATTATATAAAATAAGTAACGACTTATATGAACGTTTAATAATAACATACAAGATATAAGGTAGACTAAATTACAAACCTAAATAGCCTTAAAGGGCAAAATAATAAAAAACATCTAGCTGATACATTGGCATGAGCATAACGCATTTTGCGATCCATGCAGGTACCTCAGTATTGATCCATCCCAATATTTTAGATGGTCCACTACTTTATTCGGGTTGAGTTATGTAAACCTCTGAAAGTGTTACCATCGCGTTCATATGTTCATAAATTTCACGCAAAATGATGGAGAATTCGTTATTCGAAATATTGTCAGAAATAACACAGATCAGCTGATTAGTTTATGTTATAACTTCCGTCGGAAGACAGAGCTTACACTTCTGGCAAAGAATTTTGTACTTTAATTAAGTTGCTAACAAATTTTGGGCGAATGCAAGTCATTTCATGGATCCGCCATTTGAACTTAATTATAATCTTAATTGCCTAAATGACGATTATGAACTCTCTAAAGATGACGGGAGTTTTCACTTTTAAAAAGTATTTATGCATGCTTCTTTTTTCTTTTTTATCAACCTAATATGTCTACAACGACATAATCTTACCCACGCGAATTGCCAGTAAAAGTGACCATTTGATTTAGCAATAGCTACACCATAAAAGTGGAGACAACAAGGAGAAACGTTCTTGTTTTTTTTCTGGTTGTTTATGGCAACATGGACACTTATTGTATTAGTTAATTCTCACATATTTATTTTGCAAAATCAACTTCATAATCTTAGCAGTTATCTTACTAAATAATCATTTATAATATTTTTCTGTTTTGTCTGCATATTCTAAGACAAGTTTACAGAATTTTCTTGCGGCTAAATTAAGTGGAGGTTTCCTGATAGTCCTTTTTTGCCAAATAAAAGATATCCAATTTATATATTTGTTTCATAGATAATATTATACAATTTTTTAATAGATTTATTGCAAGATTAATTATTATAACCATTTGCAACGTTATTGTATGAAAAAAGAAAATGTTTGATGAGAAACCAATTTTTACAAAAATCATTATTGCCTTAGAGATGTTCGATGATAATATTTATTTTCTTTTTTCTATTTGTGTTTCCTTCGTGGTCTATTAGAAATAATTGATGAATTGATTAATCTGTAAAGTTTCTGATAAATTTGTAAAATATCACTTGTCCGAAAGGATGTCTAGTTACAGTTTTCTACACGGGGTGTTTATTTATATTAATGCTGAATTTTATCAAGATATTTTGTTTCGAATGTAATATGTTTGCTGTAACAAATTATAAATAAAACCTTTTCAAAATGTCTCCTTCACGGAAGGAACCCCAACATTTTTGACGGCAAAACGAATTAGTATAGAAATGTCCATGGATAAATCGGATGCTGATATTTCTCCTAAAATCGTCACATCTATAATAGGGACATTAAACGTTTGTGGCAAGAATATAGAGGTGCGATGTTTGGTTGATGAAAGATGGGATTAATGTCTGAAAGTGTTCTTAGATTTGAAACGCCATTTATTGGCGGGGGAGACGCTCGAGTAAGATGCAGATTGCCCCATATTTCAGAACAACCTCATCTTAGAGTCTTTTTAGAAGCTTTCTTAAAATGTTCGATTTTATACGCCGTCATTTCAAAACAACGTTGAGAAATTTTTTTTTCTAATAACAAAATCAGGGTAGATAGCTTTCGAAATGATATCAAAGCTTGATATCAAGCTAGAAACTACCTAACATCTCTAAGTGTTTTGAAAAAAACATTTTGTAAACTAGCTGATATCAAAAAGTAGTTTTTTAATGGGATCCTTTCTTGTTTTGGGACTATTGATAAACTTTTTCCGATGAGAAAATATAAAAAGCGTATCAACGCGAATTTACTCGAACTATATAACGACTTCAAAGGAGTTTTTTTAAGACAACTCGATTTCTGGTGAGCATGTTTTAAACTTTTATTAAAAAGGACTTCTTGTGATATTCGTAAGGAGTCAATGTCATGGGCCAGGAGAAGATATTCTTCTCTGGCAACGATAATGTGAAACCATCCCAAAAATCTTTAAAATGAAACATGGCGACGCCAACTATCTAATGGCGGGAAAAATAGTCAACGCAAATTATGTGCAATCTTTTCCAAAAAGTGACAAGAAGGAAATAACATTTTTCTGAAATATTGCTGTCAACATCGATAAGAATTTACCTTGGTCATACCCGCTTCTCCGAACAATAATATTTATAAATCGTGCAAATTATGCGATAAAAGTAGGTATAGAAGGAAAGATTGACATTCTTTCCAAACTCTTAATGCAGGCTTGAAGGAGAATTAAAGTTATGTAAAAACTACTCGTGTTCGCATAAGGAAACCAAATGACGTGGCGTAAAAGAATTTCCTATTCACTTTAAGTAATGTGAACTTAAGACACATTATTTTGTCATGTGTCCTAAAAATTCAAAATCTTCTGTAAGACAAACAACGTTGTCAGACCGAGACAATTATCTATTCCTGTTTTTAAAATTTCAATGAAATATAAAACGCGTCCTGTGCTTGTAACTGTATACTGCATACTGGCAGTCAAACCGTTTTTTGTCAGTGTTATCTGGAACAAAATATCTTGTCAGGAGGAACTGACTTTCAATAAAGTTGTACTATCCATTTAATACTGTCATAGACACAAAATTCATAAAGCATTTTGAATTTAGAGTCTTCTTAAAAAGGGGCCCCAAAAAACAGTTAAATATTGTGCACTTTTCATAGACAGTTTACATATGGGATTTGAGGTGTACTCGTTCGATGGAATTACGACCATATTTAAAAGAAAACTGTTATAAGAAGTTAAATAATACCGGTTTACACGATCCCATTGGTTTTAACTTGGTCCAACATTTAATGGAAAGTCAGTTGTTAATCTGTCTTAATGAAACAAGCTGGCATATTTCTAAACAGAATTATTTCCATCGGAAACGTGGGTAAGTTTTGAAGCATAACGCTAACACAAAACCCTCTTTACCATGTCTAAATTAGACGAATAAAATGTTTCTTATGTGTTACATAATTATGACTAACCCTGACCTACCCTAAACCCTAACCTTGACCGTTTAAACAGTTTAAACCTTCAAATTTCCCATTATTTTCGAAGGCAATTAATATGTTAGAGAAGGTTTTACAGTTTGTTGATATATCAAAACATTGACAATCTATCACGGTTAATAAACGAAATTACTGCTGTTTTTTTACTCGTTGTAAAGGAAATATTTTTTCTGGTAAGAATTTATCGCCAAGAATAAGTGTCCTTGAATAATTCGTAGATAAAAAAATATGTTATATACTACGGATTGTACCCCAACCTCAGATATTCCCCATGGCAGGTTAATCATCCTATTTTCTTGGGGAGACATCACTACTTGACCGAACTGGTAATTGAAGAAACACAGTTGGATTGTTATCATCTCGATACTGGCTCAACACAAAACCAACTGAGGCTTATAGGTTTTGAAATTCCACAGGGGCGGAAATCGGGGAAACCGGTGCTTCGTCATTTACTATTATGTAAAAAAAGTAATCCCTTGTCTTATTAGGCGCCCTCTAATCCGCAACTACTCTTTACCGAGGAAATTTTGTTCACCCATTCCAGCAAGTATGCGTTGATATCTCAGGCTATTTCGGGGGGGGGGAGAATAACGATGAAGATAAAAAAATATAAATCGTGTTGTTGATCTGCATGCGTCTTAAATGTTGTGCACTTTGAATTATTGGCAGATATGGGAACGACCCTTTTTATTGGCTTCATTGGGTTTACTAATCTGTTTGGTACAACTACCCATGTTTATTCACGCAACTCTAACACTTTCTAAGCAGCTGTTATATTGTCAGATGTATTTTTCTCTGACGAACTTAAATACAAATTTCGATCAACACCAATAAATTATTTTACCATTTACTTTTATTCGGCTTGCTACGGAGGTTCGTGGGAAAGAATGATCTAAAGAGTTTAACAATGCTAAAAAAGCTCACAGGAAAGAAAAAAGGTTGATTGCTTTAGTGCTCTAACGATTCTTTCTGCTGCTCAAAGAGCGGTTAATGAGCGGTCACCTACATACATTGCAACATCTAACGTGGAACTCAATATGGTAACCCGCAACCATTCATTTACAACCGTCAGATAATAAATAATTACGGATCCGCCGCATTCTGTCCCGATCCACTTTACAGAGTTGAGTTGTTGAGATTTTTTCAATTAAGAGACAACTGCATTGAAGTATTCAGAAACTTATGTCATAATGACTACTTGACTATTTTTTACATAGGCATCATCAATTATCAAAGCCTAGAGGTCACTCGAGGATAAGAGTTAAAGACTGTACAGTAGAAAATGGACAATATAGTAATCGTTAGTGATAGGAATTCGGTAAATGTGTTAACTTTTATAGAACGGCTCATCAAAATCTTGTTTACGTTGGACTTGAAGACAAACATATTGAAGTCAGTTGGAAAGCAGAAAAACGGAAAACAATCTTATTGGTGTGCTGTTCTAAGAAAGAAGCTTTACTCATGGAATCTACGTTTAGGTTTAGGCACAGATAAAGAGTGGGGGAAATTATTGATAGTGTTTTCTACAAGACGGGTGTTTCTTGTGAATGTTTGGAGCGAGGGCATCATAGAGTGGAGCTCAGCCGAGCACTTGTTATGAAAATAACGAGAACGCAGATACAAACTCACAACATCTCTTCTCTAAGAAAGAGGTTGCAGGGAAGAGAAAAGGACATCCCCTACGAGTCTACGAAATCTATTTTGAACTCTATCAAGGCAGGATAATTTCCTTAAAAGGGAGAAACAAAATAGGTTAAACGATTGTTCACAGAAGTTGTCTGTTTGGGAAATTTACTTGATAATTACTCCTTGTAATCATAGACCCTTCCGGATTCTTGGATAGGCACTGTGGCCAATTGACGGGAATGAGTGCAGGGTTACGTATCAAGTCTATTCCTTACAACGTTGGTTCCAATTTAAAATAAATTATGATTCTGTAGCAACTTCTGCAGTATTTTCGGAGGATGGTGGTCATTTCTTCTGCCCTACTTGTTCATTGGGGAATTATGGAACTTCTTCGAGTGTATATTTCGACAAATGCATTGAAAGATGTTATTTTAAACACGGTGGAATTGACGAATAGAAGGCGATCAGAGATTAGTTCTGTCCAACTTGTTCGGAAATTCTCTCGTGGTAAGTTCCTTTATTTATATATCCTGACTTATGTTCTAATTTTGCTGCAATTGTTATGCAGTTGTATCGTAAATCTAGTTAAAGGTTGTTAGTTGATTTTACTCATATGGTAAGACAGAAACATATAATGTATGTTAAGGCATTTAACCTCATTCATATTCGAAATTCCAAACTCAATTGCTTATTTCCAAATACTTTTCATTGCTCATAGGAGTGTGTCAGAAATAACACGGATAAAACGAGATTCTTGCCAGCTAACTTACCCATTTGATTAAGCAATGACTCTACAGGACGTGAGCCATTTTCTTTTATCTCCGGTTATTCTGGCAAAAAGGGCGTGAATTGTATGAGTTAATTTGTCGAATATTTCTCTCCTCATCGATCGTAATTTTTTTTATATTGGAACTTTGTGCCGGGTTTTCGTATTTATTGTATATGTGTATTTTGTAAATAAAATCCCAGTTTAATTAAGGGTTATATATATATATATATATATATATATATATATATATATGCAGGTATATATATACATATATATGTGCAGGTATATATATATATATGTATATATATATATATATGTATATATATATATATATATATATATATATATATATATATATATATATATATATATACGCAGGTTAGACCTCTTCAAAATTGACCTTTTTCTTCAAACATATAGAAACTGATATTATTTCCATTCACCAAGGTCTAAATTAGCTAAATATACCAGTTATTGTGATCTTGGACGTTGACTATGCCTGCCTCAAGAGCCATGTAATTTTATTGTTGACGTTTTTCAAAAACGCTGCAAAATTTTGGATATTATGTCCTTATTTTCATTGTAGCTTTCCAGAAGTTAATGCTATAGCATTGAAAGTGGTACCAAATGAAAGCTAATAAAATTTTACTGCATATGGTAGTAAACACATGAACACCTGTGTTAATTTTAATTAATTTTAATGCACAAACATATATACATTTTATGCTTGGAGAGGATGCCATCATATAATACATAACTTTATCTTAAAAAGGTTACTCTTAATGCAGGTATATAATTTATTATCACTAATTATATTTTATCTCTTCATATCAGATTTTAAGTTAAAGCTGATTTGTTAAGATTTGTGAACTGCTGACAACATGGCATCTGGAAGACAACTACGCTGTGGGAAAGTGGTCAGCGATACAAGTGAACGGGATGAATCAACTGAAAAGAGAAGAAAGGTGGCAACTCCTTCCACAAGGTCATTCAGTGATGTGTATCTCATTGGGCAACCCAGCTCCAGCATCAGGGGCTCTCAACTTCCTACTAATCGCCAGGTGTTCAAGTATTTTCTGCAAATTTAGGAATGATAATCCCAACAGTGACAATACGTCTTTAGCCCATGATACAGTGGATGTCGTTTTGCCATTCTGGAATATGGCAAGGATTAAAACACTAACTAGACAAAAGGCAGTCAACCGTTACATGATCCTCTATGAAAAGTACAGGAAAATTGTTAAAAACAAGGGAAGAAATAACAAACCAGAGGAAGAGAAACGAGCTAACTTTCTGAAGGACTTAGACAAGTTATTTGATATTGGAGCAAAGGATGTTGTGGAGGAGATAAGAAGCAACAGGTTGCTCACAAAGGAAACCAAAGAAGAGGACGTCAATTTCTACTTGGTCCAACAGACAACTCGCCTGGCACACATGTCAGGTCAATATAAGGTGTTTGAGAAGAAGTCTAGAGACAAAAGCTTCTGAGAAGAAAGAGAAGAGAGAATGTTATCATCAGTGACTGCTGCAGCAGCAGAAGTTGGGAAAATTTCAAGTGATGAAGACCCAGAGAACAGTCAAGGCTCTGGTACTAGTGAGGGTTCAGAATACACTGAGACAACACCAAGCTGTTCATCAAAACCAAGTACGATAACCTTACACTTTCCACACTCAGTTATGACCATTGAAGAGATTTGTAGCACTGCAGATCGGTTGTCACTCTCTGACAACCAGACTACAGCCATGGTGTCTGCAGTGTTGAAGGCAGGAGGCGCAGATTTTTGTGACTTTGTTATATCAGCCTCTACTACAAGACGAAATAGGATAAACACTCGTCATATCTTGTGCCAAAGTTACATGAAGAACTTCAAAGAAAGTCCGCCAGATTACTGCACACTACACTGGGATGGAAAACTTCTACAGGATGTTCTTGGTGAAAAATACCCAGTGGAAATTCTTGCAGTGCTCGTCTCTGGTACACCACAGTATGAAGAAGGCAAGCTGCTTGGTGTGCCCTTCATAGAAAGTTCCACAGGAATCCAACAGTGTAATGCTACATTGGAACTGATAGAAACATGGGGTCTCACAGACAACATTTGAGGCTTGGTATTTCTTTCCTGTCATCAATGCAGCTACAGTTCTCACAGACCTGGTAGAGCCAGAGTCTCACTTTCTGTTTGATGCTCTTCGAGTGAAATTTGACTGGCTCACTACTCCTGCTGATACCTGGGAAGACAATGACAGCTACAGGAATGCACAGAAGTTTGTGAGGTCAGCGAAAAGGACCAATGATGTGGCTGAGAGGGGTGTGAAACTAATGAGTAACTTTGCAACTCAGATCACAAGTGACCCAGATCAAAGAAGCTGCTTACTATAAGTTGTGAAGTATAACAGGAAAAAAAATTACAGTTTCAAAAAAGCCACACTGAACAAGTGATAATACATGTATTAGTAACATCCTATCTGACAGTTTCTTATGCAATATATGTGTCAGTGCAGTGCTATCATACCACCAAACTGATATTTTGTAGTGTCCCATCTGTTTGTGCATTAAAATTAGTTAAAATTTACACAGGTGTTCATGTGTTTTATTGTGCTTACTACCATATGCTTGAACATTTTATTAGCTTTCATTTGGTACAACTTTCAATGCAATAGCATCAACCTCTGGAAAGCTACAATGAAAATAAGGACATAATCTCCCATATTTAGCAGCGTTTTTAAAAAAACGTCAACAATAAAATTACATGGCTCTTGAGGCAGGCATAGCCAAGGACCAAGATCACAATAACTGGTATATTTAGCTAATTTAGACCTTGGAGAATGGGAATAGTATCAGTTTCCATATGTTTCAAGAAAAAGGTCAATTTTGAAGAGGTCTAATGCAGGTATATATATATATATATATATATATATATATATATATATATATATATATATATATATATACCTGCATTAGACCTCTTCAAAATTGACCTTTTAGAAATAATTTAATTGGGATAAAATAGCGTAGTAACTTAAAAGATGTCTAAAAATAAGAATATGAGGTGATAAAATGGAGTCTAAAAATAGATAATGATAAAATACAGTAAATAAGTAAAATAAAAATAATAAAATTAAGTGAAATTACGATTTTTTTTATCGCGTTTAACCGGTGTCTAAGTTGTTCTCTTTAATAATTATTTTCGACAGAAAGGGAGCATATATATATATATATATATATATATATATATATATATATATATATATATATATATATATATAACACAAAAGACATGTAAATAACAACAATACACTCAACACCATATTTTGTCACATCATGGAGAACGACCACCATTTTGATTTTTACAAAGTAAATTTCCTTAAACACATACATAACAGATCCACACGACGTTTAATTGAGTCAGCTATAATCTCCCATTCCCGCAATATAATTAAGCAAAGAAAAGGGTTTTTTTCCACGTTGCACGAGTTCAATTTTAGTATGTTATTATGGATGATAATGACTACCAGTTGTAAGAATTTCAGCTTTTCAGTTGTTATTTCCAACAAATATTAGGTTTTAATATTGTGCCCTTTAGTTTCGGACGCTACTGTAAATTTTTTTATAATTTATTAGGTAGTCTTTTTTTTCAGTTTTCAGGCTATTAGTTTTTATTAGGATTATATCACATTATGCCGCGCATATTTTTAAATATTTTGTTATATTAATGTGTACGCAGTGACAACACAACAAGCGATTCATGCAATCAAACCAGTCTTATTAAGTCGAAGATCTGTTTAGAAAATCCATATAATCAGATATCGTCCGTCTTTGTTTCTTCCGCATTTATTTTGTGTCATTTGCAGTTGATCCCTTGTCAAAAACGAAAAACTGATCCACTTCCTCGTAACAAAGTGCATGTGCGACAGGGAAGACGTATACACCAAAACAAGGGAAACCGTACACAAGTAGCCAAGTTGACGGCCGAACACATGACAGTTGAAAAGAGAAGATCGGTTTCAGATAAATTATAAAGAAAAACAGAGTCGAAGGTATTGCGTTGAGGAGATGCATTTTTGTAGGGCTAAGACGTTTAGAAAAAAAAAATCCCAGATCAAGTTAACAGATGAGAAACTTATCGGAGCAGTCGTCAATATTTCCGAACAAAGAGACCTGCATATTAGAAAATAGAGAAAAAATAAAAAACAGAAAATAAAATGCAATAAGTGAGTGATGACAGCCAAGGAAACGAATTTGTCTATTTTTCGTATGAATCAGCATATTTAGTTACTACCTCCTTAATTCTGTTGCGGTATTTGTTGATTTCCTTATATTTGAAAGATAACGAAGTAATAACATGCAACATGTTAAGGGTGATATGAATAGGACAAGATGGCAACAGGGTACTTCGAGTCGGTAATCAATGTCTGGATGAAATTCCCGATAGGCGCACCTGTCTATGAATATTTTCAATATAGTATTTCGATGAACTTAATATCTATCTATCTGTCTATCTACCTATCTTTATATATATATATATATATATATATATGACTATATATATGACTATATATATATGACTATATATATGACTATATATATATATATATATATATATATATATATATATATATATATATATATATATCGAAAGTGGAGGGAACCTGAATGCCTAATAGATATTACCCTCGCGTGTATAACAATTCTATGTACATGTGTAAGAAGAAAATTTAGCCTACGGGAAAACAGCGATGAAATACTCAAAATCACATAGTATTCACATCCCAAATAAGATCACTTTCATATAGGTAACTATGACTGGCTTTTCGAAATATGATTCAACTTCTCTAGATGATGCTACCTTAAGTAACAACCCGAATCTAGATACTTTACATACTTCGTAAAACACATTTCGTCTTATAGGGATGTTTCGGTTCTTATCAATCTATTACCAGCTTTCAAGCGTAGACCAATAAAGTTAAGTGTATATTTTTAATCATGTGTGCCAAAAAGCGTATAAAATTATCATAAATACAATATGGGCATTCGTTCAAGTTACAAATACTGAGGACTGATTTTTTTCGGTGCTCATTTGGACACAATTAACTAGTTATATACATATATATATATATATATATATATATATATATATATATATATATATATATATATATTTAAATAAATTACCATAATCATTTTAAATTATTTTCATTATATATATGTATATATATATGTATATATATATAATATATATATACATATATATATATATATATATATATATATATATAGGAACTGTGTCAATCGCTTTATTGCAGATGAATAAAATATTAATATTTCATTGAAGATATGACACAAAAATTGTATAATTAAATGCCTTCTCCAAGGTTAATTATTTCTCAAAATTTTATTCAAATTCATGCGATATTCACAACGTTATGACAATTCATTTTTTATAAATGGATTCTCCTCAGTCTATCTCTTTATTCCAGGTCTCTTAAAATGTTGTATTAGGGTAAAAATACAATGACTAATCATGCCAAATTTTACTTTTTATTATATTTTATTTTAAACAAAAGAACTTCCTAGGTGTTATGTCTCAAATAAATGAATTATTTATCGCCATATCCACCATTTTTAAAAACAATTTTAAACAAACTTTTGCCCGCCGAAGAAGTCAATTGTTTGATCTTAAAATATATTATTGCTCTGGCGACATTAACTACTTTCCTCCACAGGAGATCCTTTTCAGTAAATTGCCTTTCTCCCTCATAAACACCTCTTTTAAATATTGACCAGAAATATCCAATTGGGTTAAAATCCAGAGAACACAGCGGCTAGCTCATGAGACTTACTCCAAAAGAATCCCCTAGATTCAAAGATGGCTACAGTCGCCCTAGCATAATGGGATGATGCATTGTCATGAATAAAAATCATCTGAAATCGACATAGCAATGGTAGGCCATCTAGCCATGGTGACAAATATTTACCCAAAAAGGCTGTGTACGCATTGCTGGTAAGTGTTACGCCTTCTGGAACTCGGAATTGTCCAACTAACTCCTCCCCAATGATTATCGCCCAAAACATGGTGCCTCCCCCTCCTTGTTAGCAATGAACTCTGTAATGGGTTGTAGTTCCATTCGAGATTTTGGCCTATCCATCCGGACCGTCAAGAGGAGCAGGGGTCTCATCTGTAAAGAGGACACGTTAGAAATCCATGTTCATGTAATTCTGTACCCAAACCTTCATTTTTTTTTATTGCTCAATGGAGGCCTTGAAATAGTTTTTATGTTCCTTGCTATCTCATACAACACATTAAATCAGTCCTGGCTGGATCTTGGAGCAATTCCATCTCTTACAAAAATCGAGGCACTGGCGCTGTTTGGCTTTCAGTTGACTTCCCTAAGAATTTTCCGAATATCTCGATGTGAAAGGATTCTTTTGATTCCCTTATACTTTCTGGATTTTGTGGTGGGGTTGTTCAAGAATGAAGCCGAAGTTTTGGGATCCCTTTCCAGCTCCATATCTAAATCTTTGTTGGGCAATCCTTCTACAAGTGGAGCAACAATCTTTTCCTTTTCGATAACCGCTAATCGCCCCTTTTTGGCATTTTAAAAACCCGCAATAAAGCGATGGGCAGTATAACTTACTTGATAATAAATAAAATATCATAATTTCGTGAATATGCCACGGATAAAAAGAAAATTTGGGGGCATAACTAACCTTGCTATTTGGCTATAAAATTTTCATTTTTTGTGACGTATATTTAGTGAAATATTGAACTTTTACTAATCGGATATTAAAGCGACTTAGTTTATATATATATATATATATATATATATATATATATATATATATATATATATATATATATATATATAATTTCCCAATATTTTACATTATATAATAAAGTAAGTGACGCAGTTTACACACACACACCCATATATATATATATATATATATATATATATATATATATATATATATATATATATATATATATATATATATGTGGGTGTGTGTGTGTGTATTGTTTCCCAATATTATACATTACTAATCATTTCCCTATTTATTAAATAATTAAGCTATACACATCCCGAAGACTTACATATATAACGGTTGATATTAACATTTCATAGTCTCTTGCAGAGTGTTTAGATTTGAAATGCTTTACAATCAAAAAATTCTTCAAGTAAAACTTTATCAGTATACACCTGTAAAAGATACAACCATGCGTGTGCCACGAATTTCAGTGTTGAAACGTTTACGATCCTTAGTAAGTTGCACTCTCCCTATCATTTGAACATTTCAGGGATTTTTTATTAAGTTTTTGAGAGCTTCTCTTTGCAAGCAAAAAGAAAATGTTCTGGTATTTATTTAGTCTCTATGTATTTTTCCCTCATTTATTTATTTTTTTTCCTACCCCTGCCATATTTATGACTTTTTTGTTTGTTTTAAATCGTATTTTCCTCGATTTAGCTTTGATAAGTGAGGAACGAACCTTGCTTAGCTAATTTTAAATTTCATTTTTTATTTTTTTAATTCATTATTATTTTTGGTCTGTATTTTGCTATTATGTATGTATATATATATATATATATATATATATATAGATATATATATATACGTAGAAAGAGAAACAAGTAAATAAAAAGAGAAAATAGAACGTTTGAGAAAAAGAAGAAAATAATTTTATAGAACAGATTATAGATAATACGATGTGACCGACAAATAGGTTTTTTTTTAATGTATAATAAAAATCGCATTTGTCCGGGCAATCAATATGTCTAATTGTTACAGGTATAAATATATGTAATTTATAAAATGTGTAATAAAAAATATCCCGCCAAATCTCTCTCTTTCTCTCTCTCTCTCTTTTTATATATATATATATATATATATATATATATATATATATGGGTGTGGGTGGGTGTGTCTGTGTGGATGTTAAAGTTTAGTTTTGATTTTTAATTGTTGTTTGTGCTGACAGTATTCAGTTGTTCATTGAATGAACATTGTATAAGACGAAAACGTTTACGCGAACCCTTTAACATTTCGTTCCAATATTGGACTGGCTTTTCTACACAAAGCATTTGAATATTTCAGTGGATTTCGTCACAAACGTGTTACATAGTAATAAAACATCCTGAATGACATTGCCAGTATTTAAATCTTAATCATCCTTAACGAAACCTTTCAGACCAATTAGCAATAATTTACTATTATTTGCACGAAATATTTAAATACAGTCGATGTATTTGCACAAATTTTCCAAATATTGTATTTTAACGGTTGGGGGGTTGGATTTCCTGGTTTGGTGGAAAACTATTTAAAATAAAAAATATTCTGAATTTAATTTTTTTACATAGAATAAAAATCATTTAATTGATTTAAAGTTAAAAATATAGAAAATTAAAGTACATTTTATGTCTATTTTCCTCAGCATCGTAAAATGCCTTTTCCCTATATCTTTTGCGTAATTTAATCCGGCTTTCCTGTCCATTATTATAGATTCTAAGTTGTAATAGAAAGTCACCAATTCTTAAAGATGCAACAACATATGCCACATGCAAATTTATTATGTCTAGACTATTATCAATTTTAGAATGCTATTTTAGAAACATTCAGTCGTTATAGTAAAATCCTGTATTTCATCCTAGGATCAATACCATAACAATCACAACGATCCCTATTGGAAGTAGTTACGGTTTTCTCTCTAAATATCAAGTTATCCTACTGCTCCCATTGAATACCGGGAGGAATATACATATTATGCGTATACGGTGCTTGCACACTTTTTACCTGGATCATAAACTCACAGACGTAACAACAGATTTCCTTTTTCCTATTCAAAAATTAAAACGTATCCCCAGATTAATTCTGGCCATTCTTATATTCCGGATTAACGATATTTGCATGCTAAACGAACTCGAATGCACCATTAAAATATGGCGTCACAGTGATAACTATCTTTCCCTCGGAATAATCTGCTACGTTTATTTCTTACATTTTAAGATGTCAACAATATTTACACCTACTTTTTTCCTTTCTCATTCTCTTTCTCCCTTTCTCTATTTATAACATGCATACGTTCTCTAGCAGCTGCTGCTGCTAATATATTTGCTAGGAAGCTGATTTTTTCACATGCGCCCATATCGGCTCTGTTACACGTAGAGCAATACCGTACGCTTTTTTTTTAGTTAATGACGAATGTATACAACCTTCAAAGAAAATGTAATTGCATTTTACATTTCCTAATCACCGTTGTACATGTTGTATAACAGGTTAGTCTTTCTTTGATATTCTGGAAGGTTTGTTATACATTGGAAGTACAGTTCAACGATTTTATTGAAGGTAATACTCCTAAAAGAAACTAACCAAGATAGAGAGAAAGTGCGTAAACCAACGTGCGTTAATCTAGTAATTATGGTATCATAAACATAGCAGTTCGCACCAAAATTTTCAGAAGCAGCACAGGACCTTGTCAGGAGTAAGCGCAATTTAGTCAAGCCAGAGTTAGCAATATACAAAATAGACTTAGCTTTTGTATTATAAAAAAAAAAGAAAAATGAAATGTCGCTTTTAGAGAAATAATTTGCATTCGTCGAAATGTATTGGATGTCTTCACTCACCGAGTGCAGTTAATATGTTTCTATTTCTCGTATAAAATTCCTCATCGAGCAACCGAGGAACCTTATTGGAGAAAAATAATCGTCCATATGGATGAGTGTGTATTCAGTTTTCATTGGTAATTTTGCTTCTAGTTTTAAGTCATTCTTTTCCTTTATTATTCTTTTCTTTCCGCGTATCTAGCATCTTTTTCCTTTATCTTCCGCTCTTTGCTCTTTTTTTCGCTTTAAACAGATATCCGTTTTCAACTGTCATATGTTTTGTCGTCAGTGAGGCTGCTTCTCATCTGTATAACGCGTTTTACTGGATGCAGCCAAATCCACTAGGTAATTTCAGGTTACGTTGATCGATTCTGGTAGATTTGCACACGCAAGGAAATAGTGAACGAAGAAAAAGTAATTAAAAGCAGCTATGAACTACCGCATCTCACTTTTTTCCTCTCTTTCTCTCTCGATATATATATATATATATATATATATATATATATATATATATATATATATATATATATAACGTATATGTGCATGTAAGTGATTTATGAAAACGTATGAAAATTATACATATATATATATATATATATATATATGCATATATATATATACCATTAGAATTTGTTCGTTTAAAGATATATAATAAATTATAATAAAATAATAGCATTTTACTGGAAAATTATTTGTCAATAAATCAATCGCCGAAAGTAATTAAACACAACAAGGAAATATGTCTCCTGCTCTCCCTTTTCTTCCCCCTTCTCTCTCCTTATATTTATATATATATATATATATATATATATATATATATATATATATATATATAAAGACTGACTACTTAATTTACTCACATAAAATTAATATACGAGAGTATAGATTTATGCGTAATCTTTAAGTATTTACTTCAAAAGTGCTCAATATGTAGGTAGAACGAGTTAGTAATTTATAAAATATATATGGCGATTAAGCTCCACTGAATATTCGGCGTTTATCCACTCTAGGACTTCTCAGGCTTCCTGAGGAGTCCTAGAGTGGATGAAACGCCGAATATTCAGTGGAGCTTAATCGCCATATATATTTTATAAATATATATATATATATATACATATTTATATATATATATATATATATATATATATATATTTTAAAAGGAAGCACAAAGTA
This sequence comes from Euprymna scolopes, assembly GCF_053919585.1. Classification (NCBI taxonomy): domain Eukaryota; kingdom Metazoa; phylum Mollusca; class Cephalopoda; order Sepiida; family Sepiolidae; genus Euprymna; species Euprymna scolopes. The sequence goes on from NC_136516.1 coordinate 3,330,921, forward strand.
AGTGGATAGTTCTTAATCCGCGGAGTTTCGAAGAAATACTCTCCTTCTCATCAGAGGGCAGGAATTAGCAAAATGCGGGATCGGATTTCGCATGTAAAAGTATTTAATGAAACCACAAGTAAGTCTCAGATCTTACTTGGTTAAAAAAAGGGGAGGTAAGGGGAATAGGAAGTAAAAGAAAAAATGATAAAATTTTTTTACATGAATGGATAATCCGGTAAAAACCCCAAGAATGGTAAAATCCAAACACGGTTGAATTAAAAAACTTCGAATCCAACAGGAAAGTTCCAAATGGTCCAAAATGATCCAAAAGACAGAATTCCTTGGAAAAATAACAAATGGAATGAATTCAAAATCATTAAAAGAAAAGTTAAAATGTGCAGAGCAAAAGCAATGGAGAGAATATTTAAAACACGTCTGCCAAGTAAATTAAGGTTTAAAAAAACAACAAAAAAAAACGGTGAAAGTTTAAATTTGAAAAGCAAGGTCAAACTGACCCTGACAAAAAGCGCGAAAGTTAGCGTTAATAATTAGGTTAACTAAAATACGCAAGTGAAAATGCCAGAATGAAATTAAGAACTACGAGTCAGAGAAACAGGTAATTGGCTAAGTTTATATATATATATATATATATATATATATATATATATATATATATATATATATATATTCCTGAAATTGCAGATACCGGCCATTTTCTCCCCTTACATATTTTTTATTTTTTTTATTCTTATTTTACTTTTTTTATATTATATATAATATTTTACTGTTTATTATATTTCATTTATTTATTTATTTATTTTTTTCTATTTATTTATTATATATTTATTTTTTTTCCTTTTAATGTCGTTTAACAAGTCTTGCTGACAACTTTTTTTTAAGTGATGACCTGTACATTTTAGTTGACCTATATTATTTTGCCCTATATATATTTTCGCGCCTTTAGCATTCGGTTTGACTTTCGTTTCCCTTTGTTTTATATTTTATATTTAACTTTATCATTTTTTTCTTCTCTTCTTTCTCTTCCCAGATTTTTTTTTTATTTATAGTTATGCCCCGGAAGTAGAGTGAAAAACACATCTTATTTTTCTTTTATTAATATTATTTTTTCCTTGTACACATTTTTGTGAATTATTTCATGGATTTCTGCCTTTGTATTATTATGGACCATCTTCTTCCAATTACGGGATTTCCTTGGATTTTACTTGTACAAATGAAAATTCTTTTAACTTCCTTGAAGTTTTACATTTGGATTTTACCGTCACTGGATTTTTTATCTTCCACCAGACTATCTATTAATGTGTAATCACATTTTTCTTTACCATATTCCCTTTGCTTAACTTATTTTGTTTTCAAGTAAGATCTTTGACTTATTTGTTGTTTCCTCAAATACTTCTGCATGCAAAATCCGATCCCGCATTTTGCTAATCCCTACCCTCTGATGAGAAGGAGAGTATTTCTTCGAAACTCCGCGGATTAAGGACTATCCATTCATCTAGTGTTTCCTTTTCAGGTTAAATATGTTTTTAACTCATTTCAAAGTGTTTTTTAACATATTTCATTAACTGTTTGCTCATATATATATATATATATATATATATATATATATATATATATATATATATAAGCGTGTGTGAGCGCATGCCAGTCATTTATGAAGATATATGATATTATAAATGTATATATATATATTATATATATATTATATATATATATATATATATATATATATATATATATATATATATATATATATATATATATATATAGCTATTCTTTTACTGTAATAATTATTAAATACCTACAGACACTAGTGTTTCATCCTTTCGGGAATCTTCAGTGCAGGGTGTCACGATTAATACTAGTCGAACGATTCGAAACCCGCATCAAGAGACATCTCTGGCTCGGTTTAGCCAAGACCTAATCAATTCGGCTACCATTAACCTCGTGAAATAACGTTGAATTTAAACATTTTAATTTTAAATGTTCATTTACGTCAGTCAGAGAGTGATCTAACTGTTGTACGATGATCTATGCATATATATGTATATTATATATATATATATATATATATATATATATATATATATATATATATATATATATATATATATATATAGGTAAAGCCTATGTGTGGCTGTGAGTTATTTATGAAAATCTATGAAATTATATATATATATAAAGCATGCGAAGTTGTTCATGTAAAACTTCATAAGGAATGAGAATAAAATATAATTTCACTGGAAAATTATCTGTCAGTGAATTAATCGTTGAATCAGATTGCTTCATAGAAATCAAGATAATGATTTTTTCCCACGTGCTTGCTGCAAATTTCCTGTCATAAGGAAGTTACAATTTTTCCATAATATGTTGTGTAATACCCGTCCTTGGATAGGTATTATATTTTTTGTCTCAATATGCGTGTTGCTTGGTTAGTCGGTTGGTTTGTTGTTTTTGTTTTACGGCATATCAACTGTTTTCAGGTTATTTAATGCTGATTCCAAAGATTTTGGAGAAAAAAATTTAATAGAATATATCTGTTGTTTTCAAGTCGGTTTCTATTTAATCCATAGTTGGACCCCCTAACAGGTACTACCACTCTGGGTCAGAGTGGACCTGGGAGCAATGGTAATTAAAGGGTGGATCCACACTCCCCAAAGCTTACAAGCTGTGGCCTCACCACTGGATATAGTTTAAGGTCATATCCAGAAGCCCCATTGAGGGACTTTTACCCTCTGCAGGGGCCAGCCGGTGTATTCTAATGCCCCGCCGACAGGGCATAATATGTGGGAGAAGAATGCTGAATCTCTCAACTGTATCTTCAGTAATTATAGCCTTTCATAGATGTTGTCGTCTCAAAAACTTTTGGCCAACTAATTCTCTGGCTGGCTTCGGGTAGGATGTAAACCGCCGATTTCAAACAATGTTCACTTGGAACTGTAGAGATGCAACGCCTCTATCAACTGCACGGAGGACGATCAGTGTTAGATTTTTTGTGAGATGACAACAATTATGGAAGGACGTAATTACTGAACATGTTCTTAGGGGATTCAGCATCCCTATCCTCTCGTGGTTAACCACCTAACGAAAGTCAGAGGAATAGTTGGCCGCAACGTCGTGAAACAATAACTCTAAGGATGAGGATCATAGTCCGCAAATGATGTAATAAAATATACTAATAATTATTCGTAGGGGCACTAATAATAATACAGCTGTAATTAATACCATTGTACGTAATTATATTTTTCGGTGTTTTATTGTAAGATTTTCAAGTATTTGTGAAATTTATAAAAAAATGTTCATGTCCCGCTGAACAGCCATATGTGAGCATTTGAAGACGGTAAAAAGTGGCGTATTAAAATTTATGTAAATGTAAAGCAATTAACAAGCGTTTTGAATATACTCGTATTTCAAGTCATTGCTTACCTTATATTTATGAATAATAGGAGTCTGTATAAAATACATTTATTAGCATACACACACACACGCGCGCATATGCATATATATATACATATATATGTGTATATATATATATATATATATATATATATATATATATTACCATTAACTGGTCCCCTTTATGTTGGACTTGAAACCGACGGTACTAATGTTTTTCTGAACTTCTGTACTATATAATATAGTTTAAGGTCATATCCAGAAGCCCATCTATATATATATATATATATATATATATATATATATATATATATATATATTTATATATATATATATATATATATATATATATATATATATATATATAAATGTAAATGTTGGTTCGTTCTAAAATAATAAAACCCTATTTCTACGTTACCAATTTATTTGAAATTTTCAGACAACCCATCTTTAGAGTCGAGGTATGTTTTTATGTTATTGAAATAAATTTACCTCGCGAATTATTAAAATATTAAATAAAATAAATATATTTTTTAACCGTTACTGCGAATCTGCTGTGTTGTAAAACTGAACTTCCGGTTCGATTCATTTCACAGCCACGAATTGACGAAATATTTCATTTTCTGTTAACTCGATGAGTAAAAAAAAAAAAAAAAAAAAATACTCATGCAGAGAGTGATCCGTGCTGAAATAATAATGTTATTATTTAAAAAGCCATTCTTAACATGGGGAACGGGAGGGTGTTTTGTACCTATTCTGTACTTTAACCTTACAATTGAATAAAAGCATATATCACAAAACTTTAATGAAACGTGGAAAACGATTTTAAAAAAATAGCGCGGATCACTCTCTGCATTAGTACACACAAAAAAAAATAATAAAAATAATAATCCCATATTTTAAAAATTTAAATTCATTTATGTACTTAACATAAATAAAATTTGAAAAATTGGTAAGGCTTTTCACTCATGAAACATTACGTTTTAATTGTTTAGTTTATTTTCACGGCATTGTTTACATAAAACAGTTTGTTTTAACTTTTTCTAAACTCTTTCATTTTTACGACATGCCTCAACGTATTATAAACACCCTTACCCCCACATATTAAAAAAACGCCCTTCCATAAACCTCGAAAGCCGTTCTTAATATGGGGAAGTTAGGGTGTTTATAATATGCTGGGGCGAGTCGTAAAATTAACGAAGTTGCTATCTATTATTTATTGCAAAAATTGCTTGAAATTTATTTATTTGACAAAATACATTTTGGTACTCCTTGGGCGTTGAGTTCCATGGCGACCCGTAGAAAAAATAATAATCGCTCCCTTAGTCTCCCACCTCACCCCGCACTTAACATATTTTATTTACTGACGTTGCCGTAACTAAACGAGTATTTGTCACATTTACACACATTTATGTATTTATTTTGAAAAAAAGTTTTACTTTTTATGAATATTAAATAAAAAATGGGTACTCATGCAGAGAGTGATCCATGCTGAAATAATAACGCTATTATTTAAAAAGCCATTCTTAACATGGGGAGGGGAGGGTGTTTTGTACCTATTCTGTACTTTAACCTTGCAATTGATTAAAAAAACACACGATTTAAAAAACAGTGCGGGTCACTCTCTGCATTAGCACCGAAAAATGTTACTAAACATTTATTAATAATTTCTCACTTTTACAAAGATTTGATTTTAAATTTCTTTTTAAATGACGACTTTTATCGACTTTTTTTTTTAAATATCCCCCCAATGGTGTTTATTCCGAAATCCGTTGTTAACATGGAGAGGTTGGGGGTGTTTATTCTTCTCACTGTAACAAATAATTTTTAATTTACATGCGCGGATGAACAAATTGCTGAATAGTGCGAAAACAAAACATTTAGCTCCACCGCCACCTCCTTTTTTTAATAGTATTTTCGGGTGGGTATGCTGCCAACAAATATCAGTTAAATTTTGCAAATAAGTGGTGTTTATTCCGGAAGCTGTTCTTAAGATGAGGAGGTTGGGGGGTGATTATAAGGTGGACCTAATCTAAAAAAAAAAAACAAGCTGTTTATGCGCACATAAGCAACTATTTTTTTTATTAATTTTTTTTTTACTTTTTTATTTAAAAATTAGTAAATTTCAATGAATAGAATAATAAATCATTTATCATTAATATGTGTTTTTGGTTTTGTATTGAATTAAACTTTTTTTTTTCATTACAACAATAATGAACCAATTTAAATCTTCCGGCATGCGTTTAAGGGTTACGAAATTATCAATAAATCGTTTAGTTACGAAGCCAACGTCAGTAAATAAAAAAATGTTACGTGCGCATGCATTAGCCTTGACTGTGGGGGGGGACTAAGGGAGCGACCATTAAATAATTATGCTGGTCGCCATGGAACTCAACGCCCAAGGAGTACCTAAAGTGGATCTTATGCACTTATGTTACCGTGCTATTTTTTAAAATAGTATTTTCCTGTTAAAATCAAATTTTACAATATGTTTTTCTTTTATTAATTTGTTAAGTGAAAGTACAGATAACCCGGTCGGTTTCTAATGCGAGGAAAATCTACCCCCCCCCAACAAAAGTACTCTCGATAATAACAAAACATAAGAATTTCCTCAGTCTCGAAAGATTTCTTCTCTACTGAACGAGGAAAAAAACGGTGAAGTGTAGTTCACCTTCTGTTTCTCTCCCACTCTCTCAATATCTCTCTCTATCCATCTCTCCCTTTCCCTCTCTCAATCTATCTTTCTCTCTATATCACCCTCTCCATCTCTCTTTGAGCCGCTTTCTCTCTCTAACTCCCTCTATCTCTCTCCTTTGCTCTGTTTCATCCCTCTCTGTTTCTAACTCTCCCCCTCTCTCTGTTTATCTATCAATCCCTTTATCTCTCTATCTCCTTCTCTTTCTCTATTTTCCTCTCACTTTCTCTTTTCTATCTATATATCTTCCTCTCTATCCGTCCATCTCTAATCACTCATCCTATTTTAGTCTCCTAAATAAATTACAGTGAATAAGGCATTGTCAAAACATGGATAAATCCTATTTTAGTCACCTAATTTACTGACTGTTAGAATAGAAGTTATTTGGAAATTACTGCTACCTTGAACAGCAGCAGAAGTGACTGGTAAAACCTTTCTAATTAAATTGATTTTGGCAGCCATTTGGTAACAAAATGACATTGCCTTAACCCTTGCTGCATGAGGAATACCTGCGACCTTGCTGCCAAGTAGAAGAATTATTTATTCTACCTTAAAACATTTAATTTTTCAAAAATCTCATGTTCGACATCTCCAAAACATCCAATATGGGGAAAAATATTGCAAAAATGCAAACTTATTGTTTAGGATGAATGCACAATGGCACGCAAAAAATCACTTGAGGCTCTTGGTCGATCCTTGCAAGATTTGCGTGGCAATTTCAGACCATTTGGAAATGCAGTAATATTGCTTGCAGGAGATTTAAGATAAATGTTACCTGTTATTCTTCAATCAACACCAGCAGATGAAATAAATGCTTGCCTTAAATACTCTACTTTTTTGTTCCATGTGAAGACATTAAACTTAACTCAAAATATGCATATACAGTTGCAGACTGTTCGATCCGCACAAAAACTTTTGCATCACTTGTGGGAAATTGGGTACGAAAAAGTGCCAGCTGATCAGAGTTAAGGGCAAAATTCTTTGACTTTCAACTTCTGTAATTTCTGTAATTTTATTTCATCAAAAGAATAGTAAGTTTAAAATGTTTTTGCAGATATTCAAATTATAAGAATTCCATTTGACTGAGTGAATGAGCTATTCTTACATTTCAATACAAAGATTCCCATGAACTTAACGCTATAATTAAACGTAAAATTCCAAGTGAGGTAATCAAATACAAATCCATCGACACTGTTGTGAAAGCAGATAAAGTGGTTAATTATCCAACAGTTATATTTGCCAGGGATGCAAGCGCATGTATTGCAACTGAAATTTGGTGTACTAATTATCATGTTGTGAAATATAAACCAATCATAGCTTTGCAATGGCACATAGCTTGCAGTAAAAAAAAATTAACAAACAATATCATAGAAACAACAATTTTAACAGGACCTTTCACAGATAAATATATCTTCATTCCATGCATTCCTATGATTCCACCGGATACATCATTACACTTTAGCAAATTGCACTTTCCAATTTTATTGCCATTGGCAATAACCATCAAAAAAGCACAGGGAACAATCTTTACAATTGTGGACCTTACAGTTACACACTGACTGTTTTTTCACATGGATAATTTATGTTACATATTCAAGAGTCACCAAACCGGAAAATCTCTATATCAGCTAAGAAAATGGAACAGCAAAAACTGTGTACCCATGCAAAATGAAAATTTAAACCTATAAGAAACATGCTTTTTCTCATTTTCGAACTTATTCCATTGCGCCAATTTGAGCCACAGCAACGCGTGGCAGGGCACACCTAGTATATATATATATATATATATATATATATATATATATATATATATATATATATATATACGAGGGGCGTTCTGTAACAAAAAAAAATCTACAACGACGGGAGTAACACAATTAAAACAAACGACAATTGTTCTTTTGCCAGCGATGGGACACTATCTCTGCATATAGTGTCGATATGGCGATTCGTATCTTTCATCACTTTCGCCACTGTTGCATCAACGAATCGAATCCTAACTCTGCTTACATCAAGTGCATCGGGTTCGAAAACATTCATTTATGAGAGTATTTATATATATATATATATATATATATATATATATGTGTGTGTGTGTGTGTGTGTGTGTGTGTGTGTGTGTGTATTCAGATAGATAAAAGGTAGGTTGCCCGCCCACTGTTGAGGTACAAATATAAGCTCACTGACAATGTAACAATAATAAAAATCCAACTCTCGACTTATGAACAAACTGCGTCAGACAGGAAACTATGGAGACTGACATGTCACAATGCCTTAAATGTCTTCAGATTGGGAAGCGTACAAAAACTCATAGAATGAAGAGAAAAAAACAGGAAAACATTGGCTGCCAGACAAATTATCATTTCATAAAATACAGTTTTGTGCGCGGCTTATGGTCGCATCTGCAATTAGTTTTAGTTTGATACGCTCATACCTTGAAATCAACGAAAAGCTCATCATATATACATTCGGTTGGTGCAAAAATAATGTCGTTTTCTTGACGTTCAACTTCAGAAGATCACAACTCCTTCATAATAAACTTTATCAATCCACATAATAAGCATTAGAATCGACACATGTTGGCCAACGAGAGACAAGTTTATTTTTTCTATTATCATAGAAATTTTGGAAGCGATTAAGTCATTGAATGTCGATTCGGCATCATCCCGCCTTTTGAATTATTTTCTCGCGCAGGAAGTGGTGGAGATGCGTGAAAAAGTGGTAATCAGTGGGCGTAAGATCTGGTGAATATGGCGGATAAGTCAGAGCTTTGTAGTCCATATTCGTTCAGATTCTGTAGAGTCAGTTGAAAAATATGCGGTCGAGCATTGTCATGATGGAGATTTTTTTATATAGAATTGCTGTAGGTATGCATATTTTTTTCGGATTTCCAATGGATAATCTCTCGATTTATGAATTAATCACACTAATACAAGTATATATATATATATATATATATATATATATATATATATATATATATATATATTATATTTATATATATATACACACATATATACATATATATATATATATACATAATATGTATTTCTATGTTCTTTAAGCACATTCATTAATATAAGAAGATATAATTTTTCTGCGTAAATTTTCAGTATTTACTTCAACAGTACACAATACATTAGTAGCTCTACGTAGTAAGTAAGTAACTTGCTGTACATATTTTCATATCTTACTACTATATATATAAGCCAAAAAAGTAATATCTTTATGAAAATCAACTTATCCAGATAGTGAAAGCTTTACTCGGCTAAGAAGGGCAATTATTGATAGGGGTGTCAGCATAAGTGTTTTCGTGAAAGGCAAGACAAGGGGCCCTATACTGGAGCTCGGACGAGCACTTGCTATGAAAATAACGAAACAGATTTACAACGCTCTTCACTTGGAAAAAAAAGTCATACGGATCAGAAAAAGGCATCGCCACTAGGATACGAAGTCTATTTTGAACTCTGTCGAGGCAGGATAAGTTTCTCTAGCAGCTTCTGTCATGTGGCAACAGTACTCTATAATTTGACCTACTTGGCTTTTATATTTGTTAAGAATTACATCAGCAGTGAGATGTGTACTTAAGTGGTTGGACGATCCCACCGTTTTTCCAGCAGGTTTGGCAACAGATTTTATGTACCTGTTCCATCTCAGATCAGAAGTAAAGGTCAGACCCAGAAGCTCAGCAAAACATGGAGTCTCCCCAAGACAAGAGCCATACATTTCGATTGATGCCAGATGGGGATCTGAGCGTTGGTGATGAAAAATTAGAAGCAGGGTTTAAGATGCCTTATATTTAATCATCCACCTCTTTTCTTATTGAAATACATGACCAAGATCAGAGGAGAGAGAATCAGAAACAACTTGGTCGTTTACGGTCTTTGAACTGTTGCGATAGATGGCAGCATACATGTCTACGAATAAAATTTGGATGTGAATTGGGAGATCAATTATGTAGATAAGGAAGGTAGTTGAGCCCTGAGGGACTACATCATTAATAGCGTGAACTTCTGATTTCTGCGCATCAACCGCTAATCTTATAAATCTATCAGAACGAAATGATTTAACAATTGAAAAGATATTTCCTCCTATACTGTAACTGGAAATGTTGTAAAGTAGATTGTTATGCGTACCAAATCCAATGCCTTTTATATGTTTAAGGCTCGTGTCCTTGTATGTAAGCCTTCGTCGAAAGATTGGCTTATCTTATAGATAATCTTGTAAATGGAACAGATTGGAAACCATATTTCATGCCACTAAGGAGTTTATTTGGCTGGGGTGGTTGACTACTTCTCTATTTAACACAGATTCCAGCAACATACTCCTGACGCACAGGAGAGTAATTAGTCTTTATTGGGAGGTAAATAACCGTTCACTTGAATTTTTAAATGCAGGACATATTGATGAGATTTTTCATGGTGTTGGGAAACAATTATTTTCGGGATAGAGCTTTAATTGTTTCATAAGTTTTGGTAAAGATTTTGAGCACTATATTAGAGATGCCGTTAGGGCCAGGTTTTTGTTACTGAAATGAAGTTTTTAACTAGCTTGGCAACATCACGCACGTTCTGGGTTCGAGCGTGGTGTAAGATGTCTTCTTCTTTTTTAAATTTTAATATTGAAGCAGGGTTATTTAAGCAATTTTTCGCGTGTTTTCAGATTTTGTAACGTTCGTTTTTCTGTTTTTTTTTTACTTCGCTTATTCTTAGGTTTTGATTAACACCCCCGCCCGACTACACACACCCAAAAAAACCTCCGGGCAATGTGGGGTACCCCCCGAAGCCAGTTTTCACGTGTTTTTTGGGGGACGTTTTATTTTTCAGATTTTTTAAAGAAGTTTTACCTTTTCGTTTTTCTGTTTTCTTTTTTTTTTCCGATTTTTACATTTAACATCGTTCGTTTGCCTTAAGTTATTTTTTTTTAAATATTTAATTCGCTTATTATTATGTTTTGATTAACACCCCCAACCCACGGCCGAGCATACATACCTCCAAACACCCAGGCAACGCCGCGTACCCCCGCTAGTCTATATATATAAAAGCAAAAATGTGTGTATGTCTGTATGTATATATGTGTGTTTGTATTATCGCAAAATCATTCAACACGGGTTACGGATTTTCACGAGATCGGTAGCATTTTAAAGTTCCGACCGTCGCCCGACAAATATCGAAAAATTGGCCAAAAACACTAATTCTTCGCCCTAAAATAATCAGTTTTCGTCAGGGAGGGGTTAGCAAAAACCGTCCTCTCATGACAAGTTCGCTTCTACGCATGCGTCATACGACGTCGGAACATTATTTACTTTAACTATTAAAAAAAACGAAAACAATTTTGGCGACGTCGTCTTAGCTCAGTTGCTTAGAGCGCGGCCTCATTATCGAAGGATTTTGGGGTCGAATAGTGGGGCGAGGTGGGTTTTTTTTCGATTTTTTAAATTTTAATTTTGAAACAGTGTCATTTAAGCCAGTGTTTGTTTTTCGTTTTTATTTTTCAGATATTTTAAGGAAGTTTTAACGTTCGTTTTTCTGTTCTATTTTTCCATCACATTCGCGTTTTCTTTTTTTGTTTTCCCATATTTACATTTAACATCGTTCGTTTGTCTTACGTTAGTTTTTTGTGGTTTATTTCCATATTTTAAAGTTTTAATATTTTTTTTTAAATATTTACTTCGCTTATTCTTATGTTTAATTAACACCCTCACCCCCGCCCAGGCATACACACCTCTAAACACCCAGGCTACGCCGGTTACTCCCCGCTAGTCTATAATATAAATCTGACCTTTCTGTTTAAAATATGTATGTATGCATGTATGTCTGCCTCAAACTTTGAACAGTGCGGTGGGTTTTCACGGGATTGGTTGTCGTTTTAAAGCTCGACAGACAACAAATATAAAAAAAACAGGCTAAAAAATTAATGGCTCCATACTCTCTTGGGGACTTTTCTAAAAGAAGAGGTTGCTTTTTTCATCGATATTTTCGAAAGTCATCCTCTCTTTGCAAGTGGTTTGCCTTAATTTTAACCTACGTCAATTCCGGTTTAGCGATGGACGTAACAGTTAAATACTTCGCGATTTTTCTCACGGTCTTTTCCTCCTTCGCTGTACCGGTTCGAGCCTGACTTCCTACTACCACATTTTTATGTTCAACACATATCTTCAAACACCCGGGCAACGCCGGGCGCACAGACTAGTATATTATATGAATCTAACCTGTGTGTTTATATCTATGTCTCTATGTATGTACGGATGCCTTAGACTTTCGACAGAGGCGACTGGTTTTCCCGAAAATAATATTGTTTTAAAGCTCAACTCTTCAGACGACAAATACCGAAAAAATTGCTAAAAAACACTAATTACTTCATCTTAAACTGAGCACTTTTCTACAAGTTGGGGTAGCTTTTGTCGTCAATATTTTCGAAGTCATCCCTCTTTTCGATTTAATAGTCTCAATTTAAACTTTCGCCACTTCCGCTTTGACGATGGACGCAACAAGAAAGATGTCATGTTTTTTTTTTCACGTCTTTCTCCACCTTTGCGGTACGCGTTCAAGCCTGCCTGCTTACATCCACTTTTTTTATTTATTTGGTATTATTTTTTATTTTTATTTATTTATTTATTTTTTTTTTTTTTTTTGCTGAACACCCACCTCCAAACACTCTGGATCGTATATTATTAGTGCATTTTGAAGTCCGATTTTCGCGTTTTGGGAAAGCCATAAAATATAGGCATATTGGGCTGGCATTCAATATATAGATGTATGGAAACAAATACAACGCCCATATGCGAACTCAATTATTGTTATTTTGGTTGATAGCAAAAGTAGCCAAGTTGGCCTTCCGTAGCTGGGAACTAGAAATCTTCAGTGTTTAATGATCATATATAAATAATTAGTTTTCATGCAAATCCACCTCGTGTATTGAGAGAAATTTCACGAGCTGTCGTCTTTTGGGGGCGAAAACGTCAATAATAATTAACTGAACTTCGGTGCCTAGGGAACCATTCTAAGATTCTTCTGTTCAACTTTAACGTGGCTGGTGGAAAGTTTTCAGTGTAGTTATCGAATTGGGCACGTTTGATTCGCATGTTGGAGAATACAGGGTGAACGACAAATGTAAGGGTTTCCAAAATTCGATACATTTCTGATTTATTTTCAGGAAATACCGAGGAGACAATTCTTGGAATCTTGCATTTCTGTATATGCTTATAATCATTTCAACCCAAATTGTTTTGTTTGGTTTTATTGTTTTAGCACACATTAACACGTTAGGGATTTTCAATGTCATTTATTATAACTTTTCCCACGCTTAAAGAATATCATAATTTCAAATATGCATGGTATTTGGTTGCTTTGTTTTACGGCATCTCAACCCTATTCAGATTATTTAACTTTGAAATCATTCAATTTTTTAATATATTTTATGCTTTATTTAGTTTATATCCGTCAATATTTATCTACGATGCTACGTTTAGTTGTTTTCATGTACGGGCATTTAATGTCGAATTCGATCGTATTTTAATTTCTTATGCGGGAAATTCTAGTATATTCAAATATTATAAATAATGGCTGTCTTCTTTCGTATGACATACTAACCTTTCTAACGTATTTTCTTCTGCATCGAGTCGTTTTTGTAAGCATTTTCATCCTTCAAGCTCTGTATTCATAGTTTCCTTTTGCAACATACTATCCCCTTTGGAGTTGTTTTATTCTGAAATCATTCGTTTTAGTAATTTTATATTCGGTTTAAAATTCTTAATAGTTTTCACTATTCATGCATGCTTTTAAGTTTAATTTGTTCGTAGTGGAAATTCTGTTGTTTTGACTTCGCGCGTCAAGATTGAATTCTGCAAAGCTAAACTAAAGAAAATAATAAAATACATTAATCTTCGCTGCATTTTAATTCAGACGGCCTAAGATGGTAGGTCCGGAAATGAACAGTTGATTCAAAGATGAAACAACATTCAGCAGCCCTTACTGTTTGTTGCTGACGATAAAACCCACACAACTGAATAAGATCAACTGATTTTATTATAAAGGAATCAAGCTATTAAATTGGAACTTATTTATGCTTTACCCTTCCAAAAAGAAATTTCTGCTTTTGAATTTGTTGATTAGGGCTGGTTGTATTTCTTGTTTTTATCGGATTATTGAAAAAAAATAGTGGTAACAGTTTTGAACTCTTTCATGTTCTTTGAGTTGGTTTCTTGTATTTTTCTACGCCGTGGTTTCGCATGTGTTAGAAATGACTTGGAAATGAAGGTATCTTTTAATACAGTCTAACGGAATTATCTCCGTTCTTACCGCTGATTTGTTTTAAAAGGAGAGGTTGTACAGTTTTATTTCTTTTTTTATAAGACGTTCCCATATATTAATATTATCTGTGCTCGGTCTGCTTGGTAGTTTTTCTTATTTTAGCTTATATGCAGTTTCTTTAAGCCCTCTTACTGTAGATCTTGCATACATGTCAATCATTTCCACCTCGTTCCATAAAGGGAGATGTGTCCATTTTTCTTTTAATATCACACGGGAGAGGTCGAAAATTCGGAACTAGCTGACCACATGAGGAAAGACAACATTATTTTAAAATGGAAATTGCTCGAGACAAGACTTGGAACCAGTTGGTGTAAAGAGATGGAAATGCTACTTCAAGATTATACCCTTCTCGACGACAATTATTTGTTGGAATAGATAATTTTGAAATTTTTCTCTGTTTGTCAGAAGCTTGGCTCCTAGAATGTAAGGATACATGTACAAAATAATTGAAACAGGAGTTACGCGGCTGCCAGAATACTTCGACCAACGGGAAATCACAAAACAAAGCATTTTGATTGTACAGGGCCAAACATATGGTAGGGCTTTTCTCTATAATATTTTCTCTTAATCTTTTCCGATGTAAACTTTATAATGCGTGCTGTTTCTCTCACCTTACGAACTTTCTAGAATTAAATGTAATATGAAAAAATATCTCCACACAGAACTCCTCACTTCGTAGGATACTATAAATCTGATCCCTCATAAACGGCATCATCTCAGTTGTTTCGTGACTAGTTTCTTTTTGAATGAAATTGATTGTTAAGGTCCGAGAGCTACTCGTGGGCAAGTGCTAATACGTCAATATGTCGCATATTCATAAGCGTAATGACAGTTAATGGTGGAAATTTGATAAAATGTGATTATTGTATGGAAGGACTCACCAAAGAACGCTTTACGTATGGTTTAAAAAACACATTGCGGTTAGACGGAAAGAAGTCCCGCGATACAGAGTTCTATAGACAGTCAGGACTATGTAAGAATCTTTGTTCATGGAATATACGTTTACACTTAAGTACAGATAAATGAGTGGGGATATTGTTGATAGCGTTTGTTACTAGGCGAGTGCTTGTGTGAAAACTTGGGTTAAGGCGACTACAAATAGAAGCCAAGACGAACACTTGTCATGAGAATAATAATAGACCAACATCTCTTCTGTGGAAAACAGATGGGAGGGCGAAGAAAAGGACATCACCTCCTAAGTGTTGTAAAACGGTTTTGTTCCCTGTCAGGTAATCTGTGCTTCTTGTCCATGGGTGTAGCGCCGTTACTTTATCCTATTATATATATATATATATATATATATATATATATATATATATATATATATATATATATATATATATATATATATATATATGGCTATTCTACAGGCAGAGGACTGCGTAAGGAGTGCAATATTTTAAAAGGCGAGAGAATGAAGTAAACATGTTTCCAACATCCTTGGTAACAGATTTTATGAAAGTCTTATGTCCAACTTGCAGCGTGCCTTTTCGTATGAATTAAAGTGGAACGATAGTAACCCATATTAATACTACTTATTTCGTATAGCAATGTGCGTGTGCGTTTAGCAAACTGCAAACTTTCCAGCTCTAAAATGAACAAACAAACAAAACACTTACACTATAAAGTAATATATCATTATTATCATACTCACTAGGAGTTTTAAAGCAGGTCATTTTTAGCCATCAATCATTGACAACATTGGTGGTGTTTACACAAGCTGGAGTGTCTACAAATTTCCCATGATTTTCTGTACTATCGATCTCAATTAATAAGCTTAGTAATAAATACGCTTTATCGCAACAACCATATACCATCGAACACATTCCGATAGGACCATTACTGTTCTCTGGGATTTTGGTTGTGGTCCTAGTCTAACAAATCAGTGGAGGTCTGGTAAGTGATTTTCCTTTCAGATTTTCAATATTATTTGACACTTTACACATTTTTGGCATGTGGCAGTTGATGCCGGGAGGCATGCTTAATTTTAAATTGTGTTATTTGAGTTTTCTTGCTTCCCTCTTTATCCCTTTCCAGCGTTTTGTTTTACTCCTGTTGCAATCAGCGGTTGTAGAATATGGGGGCATCTTGTCGCATTATTATTATTATTATTATTATTATTATTATTATTATTATTATATACTCCCTAGGATTAGTCACAAAGCGTTCATCAAAGATTGCTCTTTGAGATCAAATTGTGTTGTTCCTGTAGTCTTAATGAAAACCACTTTCTCCTGATTTCCAGTACTCTCTACCCTTTCCGATAATTTTTACAAAAGAATTCGCTTCATTACAACAACCGCTTACCATTGATTTTTACGTTGACAATGACCGTTGGTCTTCATTGGAATTTGGATGGCAATAAGCTTAACCAAGGCCCCAGTCCTCGTTGCACTCATGCAGAAGAGGTCTGGCTAGTTCTTTCTCTGTTTGGTTTTTCTATCCTCTTTGCTACAATTATTTGGTGTGAGATCCGTTTATGGTGACAAATACAAAAAAAGGGGAACAGTATTTTTCATTAATACAGTTTCAGTTTACATGATTCCATGTGATGTTCCTTTGTGCTTTGCATCTATAGCCGTTTCTGTCCCCAGCTTCTGTGCAGTTTATGCTTGGTGTAAGTCGTAACATTCAAGAGGGTTTTCTTTAATATTTGCAAAGTTGTCCTTATTGAAAATCGTTGTATCTTCCTTGCCATCCCTCTGATTCCAATCTCTTTTATTTATTGTCAAGGGTTTTTCATTATCGTTCCTAGCGCTTCTACTATTAGTTGTGTTATTGTTACTTTCTTCATTTTCCAAATCACTTTAATGTCTCCAACCAGTTCCGTGTGCTCCACTTTTCAGTCTTCTTGATCGTCACTGCTCGGATTGCAAAATCTACAATCTGGCAGAACTTTTCCTATTTTTCGGTATTTTTGCTTTGATTGGTCTATCCGTTCGTATATCCATGTCCTATTGTATCTTGTGTCTTTCGTTTTCCAGTATTGCTTCCAGTCTCTGTTTATACAATTGTCTGTTTGTCCAAGATGCAATTATTTGCATAATTGCCAATATAATGCCTTCCCCACATGATCGTGTCTATTTTTATACTGTATTGTGGAGTGATTTCTGCATTCACTTATTATGCGGTTTATTGTTGCATCTCTTTGTCCGCAGAGTATGCATTTACTGTTTTCTTGTATCTTATCGATCCTTGCTCTGATGTGTTTGGTTCAAATTGCGTAATCTTGTGCAGCTGTAATTAGTGATTAAGTGTTCCTGTTCAGATCTCCTGTTTGTAACAATGTTCAAGTGTTTTCGTTAGTCTCTGTTACTTGTAATCCATATGAATCGTTTATTTTGTTGTTTCTCTTTCCTTGTTTCTTTTCTTGTCTTTTTCTTCGTCTCTTTTTCTCTCTTCTTTGTTTCGCCCTTCTCTTCTGCTGCAATAATTACGCTTTCGGTGTCCTAGTGTGTGTATTTCTCTCGTCGTTTTTGTAGTAGTTATTCTATATAAAATAAGCCCTCTTCCTTATCTAACCGTTTAACGTATATTTTGTCAATATCATCCTTCGGGTGCAGAGCATTGTGCATTGTCATTAGTTTTTTTTAATAACATTTTCACCCCAAACAAGGCACATTACTACTTTGATGTAAGGGGTTACTATTAGGGACAGAGGCTGCAGGGGTACTAGGTGGAGAGTTGGGCTGCAAGATGTCGGTTCACATGTGGAAGTAAACCATTGGGGAAAGTGGGGCTTGCTATAAAATTTCCGCGTGGAGACATGTGTTCAATTGCTGTTTTGAACCATTCAGTGGTCTCATTTGCACACTGTACAGCAGGAAGTGAAAAGATGTTTCGCCATGGGGCGTCTCTAATTTGATCCCTGATGGCCTCCCAGTCAGCCTTTTTATAATATCTCGTTGTTTTAAGCAATGACTCTTCCATTTTGCCTCTAGAGTTTAGTGTGATTTCTACTATTATCACTACATGATCAGCATTCCCAAGTGGGCTGTGTGCGTTCGTAACACAATCATCTGGAACTGTGGTAATAAACAGATCTAAAAGTGATGCGTGTTGTACTTGCTGGTATGGGAAACGGGGTGGAAACGTAACCGTTTGTGATATAGAGAATTTATGTGTTGTGATACCAGCTGCGTCTGTGTAATTAGAGAATCCAAGCCAGTTACTGTGGTGGACGTTGAAGTCACCAAATACATGAACTTGTGCGCTAGTGTCGAGGGAAAGCGCTGTACTATGCGGCCAGAGACTGTGTTTATTAGGGTACAGTCCTGGGTCGAGGGAGAGTGGTAGAGAAAATAAACGTTACTAATATTATCTTGCATGTTAAGTCTAACACACATAAAGGCTTGATCGTCCGATTCTAGTTTTCTTTCTCTAGTCAGGGGTGGGTGTTTCGAATATAGACTCCAAGTCCGTGCATATATCTGTCAGAGTCTTTACGGCAGTGGGAGATACCCGGATATGTTAAAGTAGTTAGAGGGGATGGAGGAGTGTAGGTTAGTCTCACTTAGTGCTAAGATATTCAGAAAGTCATAGTGACGTATCTAAAATCACTGTGCATTTCAGGGATATATATAATTGAAAGTAAGGAAAACTATATTCATTGCGTTGTTATAGATAGCAAGGAAGCCACATATTCAATACAAGCGAGATAATAGTAATTGTAGATATTAAGTATATTACTTAAATAAAGGCGTATCTTCTTGGGTGGAAAAAATAAGTCCAGGTTCTGGGATTTGTTTTGCATAGACTTTTTTCGCTATATTACTTGGAATATAAGAGTGAAGCATAATTTTGCCTATCAGGATTGGGCGGGAAATAACGAATTTCCGCTTTAGTCAAGATAAGGTTGACAAAAAAAACAAACAAAAAACAAAACAAATAAAGACGATACATAACTACAACTAAAACAAAACCAAAGAAAAAAAAACAAATAACCGAGCATGTATATATTTCTTACACGTAAGATGAATTAAAACAAATAGTACTTAACATTTCTTAAGGCACCCTGGACGCTACCCCGTTTGGCATGGCTGAGAGAGAATCTGACCATATTTTTTAGAGGTTGAAAGGGTGCTTCTGTTACTCGGATATTGACTGCGCGTGTGCCATCTATTTATAGAAAATATTCTTCGTTCCGCTGTTAAGTTTTTTTTTTTTTTTTTTTTTTTTGCGGATAAAGTCGTATCTTCTACTGTGGAAAAAAAAATCCTGGTTTCTTAAACTTCTGGGATTTGTTTTGCATAGGCTTTTTTTTCCGCTAGTTTACTTGGACCATTAGAGTGAAACATAATTTTTCCTATAAGGAGGAAGGATAACGAATTTCACCTTTAGTCAAGATAAGGTTGGCAAAAACTCCCAAAAACAAATAAATAAAGACGATACATAAATACAAATATAACAAAACAAAAGGAAAAAATACAAATACACAAGCATGTATACATTGTTTAGAAGTAAGATGAATTTTAGAAAATAGTACTTAACATTTCTTTAGGCACCCTGTACGCTATATACATATATATATATATATATATATATATATATATATATATATATATATATATTATGATATATGCCCCCATATAAATTGAGCACTCTGGTGTAGAAAATAATGATTCCCACTTAAAATTGAGGCAATGCTTTTCTGTTTAAATAATTTAATATTTTCAGTTATTAGTATTATAGAAAATTTATGCGATACAATTTCTCCCATGCTCCGTTTGTAGTTCAGATAGAGCATGGAATGTAGTCACTAATATCTGGGTTTCAAATATCTCTACTTCTACCAACATTGAGGAGTCATGGTAATGACACAACTTTGTGCGTGCGTAGTCTTCTCGCTAACGTCAGCAGATGACCTTTGACCCCGCGGAACTGGTCTGGCCGTGGATTTTCTATCTTTGTCTGAGAGGAGTTCACATAAATTTTCAGCGTCTCAGGTTTGATGTTGATACTGCTGAAAATCAATTAGCTGTGCATGCCCGCCAGAAAAGGAAACCATACTAAGGGAGTTCTAAGTATTAAAAGATTCCTGCTCTCTGATCAAGATTCCTTAGTTCTTCTTCGGTCCAGCTTAAAAACAGTCCAGAGTATCTCATCAGAAACACTGCCAACGTGTTTATTTCTTTCATTTAGTTTCCACTGTTTAGTGTAGTTTCGAGGAGTTTTCTTGTTCTTCTGGGGTATTCCTTTCCTATTTTCACTTTGATTCCTGTTGCTTTAGTGGCGTCTACATCCAGCATTTGTAGTTAACATGTTCACCGACTCTCATTTCTGTTTGATCTGGCAGTATTATGCCTTCCGTTTCGTCTAGTTTGCCACTTCTCATTGTCAGCAGCGCGCATTTTCTCATACTGCATTCGATTTCAGGTAAAGATTCTGGTTGCAGTGAGTAGTGTTTCTAGTTCTGTTTTTGTTTATGCAGTTTCATTCCATCCATGTACATTAGGTGGTTCATTCTTTCTTCTACACGTAAGTGAGCGTGTATCCGGCTTGGCATTAGTATGTCGTTTAAGGTCATCCGTTTTTGGATTTGGGTTTCAGTTACTTATTGTATATCAGCTGTCACTTCAAGTCTTCATATTTTCATTGCATTTTCAATCACATAGGTTATATTACCTCATATTTTGTACATTCTAAGACATTTTTTCTCCACCTTCTTCTTCTTCTTCTTCTTATTCGTCTTCCTCCTCTTCTTTCTATTATTATTATTATTATTATTATTATTATTATTATTATTATTATTATTATTATTATTATTATTATATAAAAATAAATATTTTTCGCTGATCAATATTCATAGATAATATTTCCGCGTTGTCGACAGAAATTGATCAGACGTTGATGATAGAATTATGGAATGTAATATTTTTCCAGATAACAATAGAAATAAATCGTTTAAATAAGACGAAAATATCGAATAAAAGACAATTTCTGCAAGAAATTTGACAATCACACGCACACAAACACAAGCACACTAACACATGTATATGTGCATGCATATATATTAATATATGTATCAATATTTATACTAATACATATGGATATGTACAAATATACATACATGCACATACATACACATATATGTATATACATGCATGCATATATAATACAGACACACACACATAAACACACATACGCACACACACATATATATTACTGAGTGTATACAGTAATATTTTAAATATATTTATCTCCTAATATGCTCTTAATTGTTTCAATTATCAAACCCAATGAATGGAATCGTTCCGATTTGAACACGTATATACTGGTTGCAAGAGTCCGAATGATAAATGCTGGAACGGATCTGCTGCCTGATGTTTGACTATTTTTCTCTCATTATTTATACTATTTATAGTTCCTTTTTCGTATTATTCGGTTACTGCTCCTCTTACCTTTCTTGTTTTTATTTCTTTCCTTGCGGTTCTTAGTTATATAAAATTAATCAATACATAATGAATTAAAACTATAGGAGAAATCCAGTCTAAAGTTTTAAGGATAAGTTATTCTTGATGAACTCTTATAAACTAATAATATGTTCTTTGTTAACAATGGAATATATATTTGTGGCAACACGGTATATAAAGTAAGTTCTTATTTTTAACAAAATACCCTCTCATACTTAGCATGAACGAATAAAACCATTATAATTTAAAGTGACATAATATTTACTATCAAGGATCTTTGAGACACCTATAATAAATATATCAGATTCCAGATCACAAATTTACGGAACGCATTCTTGGTTTTTATCTGTAGTTTTTTTTTTTTTAATGAGAGGACAATAAGTTGATAGACACTCAAATCCTGCTCGTTGTATATTCTACTCAATATAACTGGAATATGATAAAAGACGAGCCCAGTATAATAAACTCCGATGTCAAAATGTTAACGCTTCGTGTAATCTTGTTATTTTTCTACGATCAAAGAAACAATATTCAATCAAATTTTGTTCTTTGAAAAATCGACAGGTGTTTTCTATCGTCTCAGAAAGTGAGAATGGTAAGTAAGCGAGATTGGAGATGCGCCGGTGTACAACTCAAGCTCTCTACCAGTCAGAGTTATTACAACTAGACCATTGCCGGCACCCTCAAAGTGCAAATCCGAAGAGTTCAACGCTTCAGGTCAGAGTTTAATGAAGTTTGCAGTGACGGTGAATTTGCGGTCACGATTATGATTATGGTGTATGGTGTGGTTTCAGTATTACCAACTCTAGTTGATAATCTATTACCAACTCTAGTTGATAATTTATTGCCTACTCTAGTTGATAACCTATTACCAACTCTAGTTGATAATCTATTACCAACTCTAGTTGATAATCTATTACCAACTCTAGTTGATAATCTATTACCTACTCTAGTTGATAATTTATTACCTACTCTAGTTGATAACCTATTACCAACTTTAGTTGATAATCTATTACCAATTCTAGTTGATAATCTATTAACAACTCTAGTTAATAATCTATTACCAACTCTAGTTGATAATCTATTACCTACTCTAGTTGATAATCTATTACCAACTCTAGTTGATAATCTATTACCAACTCTAGTTGATAATCTATTACCTACTCTAGTTGATAATTTATTACCTACTCTAGTTGATAACCTATTACCAACTCTAGTTGATAATCTATTACCAATTCTAGTTGATAATCTATTACCAACTCTAGTTAATAATCTATTACCAACTCTAGTTGATAATCTATTACCTACTCTAGTTGATAATCTATTACCAACTCTAGTGGATAATCTATTACCAACTCTAGTTGATAATCTATTACCTACTCTAGTTGATAATCTATTACCTACTCTAGTTGATTATCTATTACCAACTCTAGTTGATAATCTATTACCAACTCTAGTTGATAATCTATTACCAACTCTAGTTGATAATCAATTACCAACTCTAGTTTATAATCTATTACCAACTCTAGTTGATAATCTATTACCTACTCTAGTTGATGATCTATTACCTACTCTAGTTGATTATCTATTACCAACTCTAGTTGATAATCTATTACCAACTCTAGTTGATAATCTATTACCTACCTTAGTTGATTATCTATTTCCAACTCTAGTTGATAATCTATTACCAACTCTAGTTGATAATCTATTACCAACTCTAGTTGATAATCTATTACCTACTCTAGTTGATAATCTATTATCTACTCTAGTTGATTATCTATTACCAACTCTAGTTGATAATCTATTACCACCTCTAGTTGATAATCTATTACCAACTCTAGTTGATAATCTATTACCAACTCTAGTTGATAATCTATTACCTACTCTAGTTGATAATCTATTACCTACTCTAGTTGATTATCTATTACCAACTCTAGTTGATAATCTATTACCTACTCTAGTTGATAATCTATTACCTACTCTAGTTGATAATCTATTACCAACTCTAGTTGATAATCTATTACCAACTCTAGTTGATAATCTATTACCTACTCTAGTTGATAATCTATTACCTACTCTAGTTGATAAGCTATTACCAACTCTAGTTGATAAGCTATTACCAACTCTAGTTGATAAGCTTGTGCGCGAACCTGCACATGCCTGTCCGCTTTGACATACAGCATTACACATTGTAGTCTACATTGCACTCAGGAATTATTGAAGCATTATACATATAATTTTATAAATTGTAAATATAATTTTATATATAATGGTTGCGTTAAAGTATAAACAGCAAATGCCAAATATAATAGACCAATTCTTCTCTAAACAGAAATATTCGTTTCGAATGGGCCGTTGTCTAGTCCAAGAACTTCCTGTTCACATTATATGCAGGACGTTTCTGCTTGAATTCTGAAATTCACTTGTCATATTAGCTTCGAAGAAGGTGTGAACCTTTATAAAAATCAGACTTATTTTTCTTTAATCGGCATTTTTCGATTGTCGATTATCGATTGTCGGAACTTACAGGAGTAATTAGAATTCAAAACCTATCAAAAAACTATCATTCATTAAATTAGTTTCCAAGCTCCACTGTATGAAAAGCAGAGTAAATTTTGGTAAGACTTATTTCCATTAAATGGGGTTTATACTGAAATTAATGTAATGATATGTTTTTGTGTTAAATTTTAGTTTTTTACCATTGCCAATCATTTTAATACACTTCAACCCAAACTAGGTGTATCATCATTTGGACGTAAAGGAATAACTAGGGGAAGAAGGTAGCAGGAACATAATTCCAAAGTCTAGCTGTTCGATGGAAGAAGCTATTAAAGTAAAATAAACGTAGAACACTGTCTGACATTTACGGCCCTCAACAGTGAATGGTGATTTTGTTGATTTGCGAATTTGTCGGGGATGTGTACCTCGAGGAAATACAAATGCAATGCGTTCATGAGAGCACACCCCATTAAAATGCTGGTAAAAATAGCATAAAAATGCAAGATTGGAGAGAAAGTCTAGTGATAGATTCAAGAGCTCAGATATCTAATATTCCATGCATGTGAATAGTGACCTTGCAGATATACAGGATACTTTTAATTGTGAGCAGTTTTCTAACACAACATCATCTACTATTGCAGCAGACTTTGCAATGGCCTCAATATATTTTTCCAGGTCATTAAAAAATTTTAGGGTAGGGAGTTATTTGTCATATATATCGGTGTTGGAGAGACATTTTTGTAGTTAAAGGATAACAGCTGCGATTACTAGCATTAAATGTTACCATCCATTTACGTCCCCATTCCATTACGGTCTGGGGGCTAGTTTCTAAGGATTCGGCCATTGTCTAAAAGAAAATACAGAATGGTTGCTTCAAAGCTGAAAATTCCAAATCTGCATAATAATTCTTTAAAATAGTATTGCTTCAGGCTGTTCACTTTTTCGATTTGGATATTATTTGGATTGTCCGGATTACTGTTCCTATCTTCTGTGCTAACAATGTTATTGTTGGGGTAGGATCTAACTAATCAGCGTACGGGGAGTGGCAACTATATAAATATATTTGATATCGTAAAGATGGGAAAGACCCAACAAGGGACTTAACGAGAGACTCAGAGAGACACGAAATCGAGAGTCGAAGAACACCCAGCCGACACCTTCTCCAGGGACGCTCCTCCCATGGTTATAACAATGGACACTATGTAAATATGTGTATGCACTTTTTTTGCTTTTAATATATCTGTTGTACTTTACTTCTGTGTTTTAGTTATTTATTCCATGTGCTCAGTCGACATTCAGCAGTTATCAACGACGAAACCGCTGATCTTTTCCATGTGCAGCTTGTTGAGTTAAGGAATCGGTCTGTCAAACTCTGGAATCTGCACAACGTTTT
This sequence comes from Euprymna scolopes, assembly GCF_053919585.1. Taxonomy (NCBI): domain Eukaryota; kingdom Metazoa; phylum Mollusca; class Cephalopoda; order Sepiida; family Sepiolidae; genus Euprymna; species Euprymna scolopes. Next base: position 3,356,628 of record NC_136516.1, read on the forward strand.
ACACGGGCTCTTTTATTTAATCCACAAGGGAACCAATCATTCATTCAAATTATCATAACTGAGTAATAGTCTGTATTTTTTAGATGAGGTTTTTTTCATTTATTGAGATTGTCGGACTGATTTCCCCATCTTGGTTGTTATAGTCACAACGTTTCAGCCGTTTTGCATCTCCCGCCTTCATCAGGTGTTTTGTATCGAACTGGGGAACCGTTTGGTAGGAGTCTCGAACCCAACCCTTTATTATTATTATTATTATTATTATTATTATTATTATTATTACGGGGGTACCGTGTTCGGACTCCAGCTAGGTTCTGGGACATAGTTGCTGATTCTCTGTTTTGAATGTTACTTTTCACTGCCTTTGTTCAGGATTGAACTCAGAACCTTTGGGTAGCTGTAAACTGTGATACAACGCCCAGGACCACTCAGCCTTATGTCACTAGGCTGAAACGTTGTGACTATAACAACCAAGATGAGGAAGTCAGTCCGACAATATCATAACTTGAGTGAAGACTTTAGTAAATCGGGGTTGTATTTTAAGTGTGACGCGAAGTTAGTTGATATAGGTAGTTGGAAAAATGCCAATTATACGTATAACCAATATGCATCTCTGAAATTTACAAACGTAACTTTTTTATTTTGATCTTCCATACGGAGGAAACAGTATCATATACTTTTCAGCATTCAAAAGCAAATAAATTATGTTTTTTCCAAAGCATCACTACTTATCAAGGCCAACATGCCCCTCGAGGATAAGGGTTAAAGAGGGTACAGTAGAAAATTCGACAATAAAGTAATCGTTAATAATGGAAATTCGTTACATTTGTTAACTTTTACAGAACGGTTCATCCAAAACTATTTTACGTTAGACTTAAAGACAACCATATTGTAGTCAGCTGGAAAGCATAAAAACTGAAGACAATTCTATAGGCGTGCAGTTCTAAAAAATAAGCTTTGTTCATTTGGAATATGCGTCTAGGTTAAGGCAACAGATAAAGAGTGGAGGAAATTATTGATAGGGTTTTCTGCTAGACGGCGGTTACTTGTGAAAGTTTTGCGAGGGGGGACCATAGGTTCGAGCTCAGTCGAGCACTTGCCATAAAAATAACGATGAAGCAGAGACAAACTCGCAACATCTCTTCTGTGAGAATAGGGTTACAGGGAAGAGTAAAAGGACATCCCCTACGACGCTACGATGTTTATTTTGAACTTTAAGGCAAAATAAGGATTTTCTAGCAGCTCCTGACCAGATGTGGCAACAGTACTCCATCCTTGGACGTACTTGGCTTTTATATACATAGAGAATTGCATCAGTAGTCAGATATCTACTGGATCGATAGAAAGAAAACATTCTATAACAAACATACCGTATGGTTGTAGTATTGAATATGATGTGTGTTAATACAAGTGTTTATACACGTGTTGATAGGTGTTGGTAGATGTGTCGATACATCTGTAAAGACATTTGCTTATAGATGTGTTAAAATGTGTGCTGAAAAGTCTGCTGACTCATGTATAGATGGATGTGTCCATACATGCGTAAAGACATGTGTTAAAATGTGTGTTGAAACGTGTGCTCATAAGTGTGATAATGCATGTGATTATATATGCGTAAAGTGATTTGTGTATACATGTGTTGAAGTAGATGCTGGAACGTGTGCTGATACATGTGTAAGACATTTGAAAATACATTTGTGTATAAATGTGTAAAAATGTGTTTTGAAACGTATGTTCATACATGTGTTCACACACTAGTTAACATATTTGTGTATAAATGTGTTGAAACCTGTGTGTAAAACGCTGATACGTGTGTTCATACATGTGTTCATACATGTGTAAAGATCTCTGGGTATACATGTGTTGAAACATGCGTTTAAACGTACGTTGATACATATATTTATTCATTATATAATTGTTGTTAAACGTGTCTATATATAAATATGCGTGTATGCATGTCTAGATACAGGATTTTAAACTTGGAAAAAAAAACTTACTAAAACATTAACTAGAAAACAAACGGTAAAACACGAAAATTCCCGTTTCCGTAAAAAAAAATCTTTTGCAAAATTGCCAGTTTTCTATAAACTACTTGAAGTTTAAGCCTTTATCTAAAATCTGCAGTTGGTGATTTTGGTTACATATTATTTGGACCCTATGAAACGGTCATAAAAATACGCGAACATCACCAATCCTGAAAGGTGTGTAGCGAAATCTATATAAAATCTAAACTAAGGTTTGTCTGTTTGGGGCTATAATTTAAATGTTATTGACCTCAAAACGCAACTCATACATTTGTAGACAATATTTTTGAGACTCTTATCCACCATAAACCAATATATGTAACTACGCATGAGGCTCATATACACTTTGATTACCCATATGAATATAATTCTTTATCCTTGTAAGTAATGCGTCGTACATGTATTGCATATATATTACATTGAGACAAATCATAATTCCTAATGCCCCATTGCGTTCCTTAAAAGTAAAGGGTAAACTGTTATCGGCTTCGCCTCTTTTTCATTCATCCAAATGTTAAATGACTTATACGCACGGCATACGGATTGATATACCAGGGATTCATATTATTGCGACGTTAACAAGACGTGAATCATTTCTGCGACTGTTCTGACAACCGTCTTGCATAAAATAATTTTGTTCAAGCCTTTTTGTCTAGGCATACGTTTCCTTCTCACCAAGCATGTTTGTCTTCTACTTCCTTTCTATTTCATTATAATCTTTGTGTTCGTTTTACTTGGAGATTGACTCTGAAATATATTTAAATTTATAATTTCAAACAGGATAATATTTTTTTTGTGATATTGTGTGTTAATTTGGATTTTAAGCGTACTTGATGCGTATGTAATTCAGTATGTATCTATATAATTATAAAACTCAAATGACCTTGTAACGATGTGTGTAACCCACTTACCGGTTTACGACAACCGGTTTCACATGCGTGCATAATATGCGCACTGACATGTTATCGATATTATTTCGAAATTATTACTTAACATGGGAAGAGTGAGGTTTAAAATAATGTTTGTTTTTTTTTATTTTTACACAGTGGTCAACATTATCAAGGCCCGGAAGCCACTCAGGGATAAGGGTTATTGCAAGTACATTAGGTTATTGTGGAGATTTGATGAAGTGTTTACTTAAGGGGGCGGTTCATTAGGAGTTTGTTAACGTTGGACTTGAACACATCCAAGTTGTAGTCAGGTGGGAAGCATGCAAAGGGAACCGAGTTCAACAGGCGTGCAGTTCTGTGACATGATAAGGACTGCCCCCTTTTCATGTAAGTATAAAATAGAGAGATTTAGTTAAAATGAAATAGAATAGACGAAATTCGAACCTCGTAATTTAGGTTTAGAAATAGATTACGAGAGAAAATTAGCACATGGAATGTAAAAAACAAACCATTATTTAGCTTAGAGATAAAATAGCTTTACGAAAAGAATGTGCATTGTCAATTCTGTTATGAAATTCAATTGAAGAATGCAACTATAAGATAATTTAATAAATATGTTTTTAACATATTGGAAATATAGGTTACTGGGAATATAGGTTAAAATTCCTTTTGTAAACAAAGGAAAAAGTTTTGGACGCGCATTTCCAGAACACGTGAAAGAAGACACATGTTTTAACATGTGTATGACGTCATGGACAATGGGAAGGTCTCGATATAGTTAGAAACTTTAGAGTTAAGCAGGGAGAAACTAGGGGAGAGTCTGAGAGAGAGTCTGAGGACGACAGGCGGCAGTCCAGACATGGGATTCGAACCTCTAGAAGCGAGAAGGTCACCTTTGAAATTTAGAATCTGAAACTTGAATTCTTGACTATGAAAACCACGACCGGTCGTAGATGAAATAAACCCATCATATGTTTTTTTTATAAACGTCGTCTTTGTGTTGTAATTCTAGCAAAAGGTAAAGTGAAAATTGTCATTATATGTCTTGTATATCATGTGTTTTAAAATGTCTTTACATACACAGTGTCTCATCACTCAAAGAGCTCCTACACTTCTAAGTATGAACATTTTATAAATATGAATCTCTTTATCACACGAACAATCTCTCTTCACAAGATCGCTCTCTAAAACTCAACAACATCTCTCTCTCTCTCTCTCTCTCTCTCTCTCTCTCTCTCTCTCTCTCTCTAAGACTCTAAGACAAAGAAAAATAAAGAAACTAAACAAAATGGTAGTGATATTATGTAAGTAAAAATGTCGGACCCGATCCAACCTAATTAATAAATTAAAAAAAAGATCGCTGTCTTCTGACCAAAAAAAAAAATCCCGAAAGCAAGCGAATCGTTTCCTAAGTACAGGGATTGAGCGGTTCTAAGAGACAAAAGAAACACCATGGAATGGAACAAAAGGGACGGTCAGTGACCAGCAAGATAACATCCACTAGGGGTGGGGAACCGAGTACCAACATAAAGGTATACTGGAGAGGGCATCTTTGGAGGTACGCTAAACCCTAAAATAAAGCAAGAGAAATTCCTACTCCTAGTAGCTAAGGGACTGATCTCTCTGGGAGACACTTATTTCAGATTTTAGACCTAAGGTTGGCGCGTACAATGCCAATGAAGGGAACACATATTCAAGCCCGTTCCGCGTGAATGCACATAAATGTATATTCATATGCCTTTGCGTGTAGTTCAGAATCTAAAGAATGAGCTTGGAGAGTTGTGTAAGGTAGTGTCTATTTTACCTGATAGTACCCTGTCGTAGTTATTGTATACCTTTGATATAACAATTACGTAATAAGGATCGATGAGGGATTGGCTCTTAAATAATAAATGCATAATCTGCATGAATAAAAAATATCAGAACAAGCATTACGTATGACCGAGACACGCCGGGATGCTTGAGGGAATATATATATATATATATATATATATATATATATATATATATATATATATATAGTAATTTAATAATTTATGAAATATATATGGCGATTAAGCTACACTGAATATTCCGCGTTTCATCCACTCTAGGACTCTTCAGGCTTATGCATAAGCCCGAAGAATCCTAGAGATGATGAAATATTCAGTGTAGCTTAATCGCCATATATATTTTATAAATTACTACCTAGCTCTACCTACGTATTGGTCACTTTTGAATTACATACGCATTAATCTATACTTTAGTATATTAATTTTATGTGGGTAAATTAAGTAGTTATATATATATACATATATATTAATATCTATATATCTATAAAAGTGAACGTGCCTGTCTGTCTGTTTGTCTGTGTACATTTCCCTACGCAATAACTCTGTCAATTTTTAGTCTATAAGGCTCGAAATTTGAAATACCGGGTACTGAGATTTGGGAAAATCGATGTGACGGGTGTCAGCCAGAAATTTTGCAGTTAAGGGGTCAAATTTCAACGATTTGACCTTTAAGAACTCTACCAAACTCCTCCGACAATTTTGGGTCTAGACACTTGAAATTTTAGATATAGGTTCCTTGAACCTGGATCTAATTTAATAAAGTGATTTGAGCCCGAAACTATAAATTTTAAGGGGTCATAATAGGGGTCAAATTAAAAAAAAATTGACTTTTTTTTGTTTTGCTAAGCGTACACCTCAAAACACCCGGGCAAAGCCGGGCTGAAATGCTAGTATATCTATATATATGTACACCCACACACATATATATATATATGTATATATATATATACATATATATATATAAAAAAATATATATATATATATATATATATATATATATATATATAAGAAAGAAGAAAAAATGAGTTCTAAACTAAATTTAGAAATATTTAATTTGAATATTGATACTATAAAAACTATAGACAGTATACAAAAGTGGAGAAATAGTCATTTATATGAAATGATAAAATCGAGCAAAAACAAAAACGCAAATGGATTTTTCGAAAATCCGTTCTGTTCAAAGTTAAAGAAAAAAATAAGAAAAACATCGAAAAAAATCTCACAAGAAAATATCACGATGGACTATATGTAAAAAGTTTTAAAACCAAAGTCCTGGCTTCTGGGATGCGTCAGCGCACGTTCGTGACACGATTCGGCCTACACGACATCGGTTGCTTAATAACCCTTTTGCTAGAAATATAAATGTTCGCGTTTACCGCGTAGACATAGAGGACAGTGTATTGCTATTTAAAACATGTTTCGTCTAAACATACAAGACTCACTCATAAAACTCTTTCGGGCAACTAAGACGGATTGGACGTATATATATATATATATATATATATATATATATATATATATATATATATATATATATATATATATAACTCTCATTAGTATTGTTTTCCTATTTTTTTTTTTTATTTGATATCTTGAATAAAAAAAAAAAAACGCGTGAAAACCTGTCGGTTGAATACGGTTTTCCCTTGCACTCATCTCCGATGCAGGTGAATTGTAAATGTGATGCTTGCGAAATTGCGTCGCAGTCACGATTCTTTACGAACACTTTCAATACAAGACCCATTAAATTGGACATGTCTCAATTTAGGTGAAATACGAGGGAATAATGGTGCGAAGTCATACGTCTCTCTCAACACAATAAAGGAAGACGCCGAAGAAACGTTGATCAAAAATAATAAAAATTATAACAATAAAACAGTAAACATTCACTCCAAAACATTTTAAAATTAACAGCATATTTTCAGTTAGACAAGCGCAAACACGAACACGTATATATATATATATATATATATATATATATATATATATATATATATATATATATATATATATACATATATATATATACATATATATATATATATATATATATATATATATATATATATATATATATATATATATATATGTGATTCAAGAGGAGATGAAACACCAGCGTCTATCGGTATGAAAAATAATACCATTTAATAATTATGTCAGCCCTTTAAGAAACCCGCTCCCTATTGTTGAGCACTTTAAAGTGGAAATAAAAAGTCGGTCACCTAGGCTCACATACATTTATTCTGATATTTAAATCATTAAATTACGTGTGCCGAATGTAACGACATTTTCAATACAAATGTTAACATTTTCAACGATATTTTTCTCCATTATGTTGACCGTGAGGTTTCTTCTTTGCTATTTGAGTCAGAGATGGCTTCGTATCCGGGTTGTATTTGACTAAATTTACGCCAGTCTCTAAAATTCCTTTTTCTGTCATGCTCTCTCAAACAGGTATATATATATATATATATATATATATATATATATATATATATATATATATATATATATATATATATAAATATATATATATATAAATATATATATATATATTTATATATATATATAAATATATATATATATATAAATATATATATATATATATATTTATATATATTTATATATATATATATATATATATATAAATTAAAAATAAAAATACCAGCGGTGGTTGACGAAATTAAATTAATGAATGGCATTATTAAAATAATCAACGTTTTGCCCCTATATATATATATATATATATATATGTGTGTGTGTGTGTGTGTGTGTGTGTGTGTGTGTGTGTGTGTGTGTGTGTGTGTGTGTGTGTGTGTAAGACAAAGAATACATTTGAAATATTATAACTCCATTTCTTTAGGATTTCGATGTCTACCATCACTTCAGAGGAGAACGTATTAGTAAATAGTTATAGTGATTTATAACCTAATTTGCTAAATACAATGAGACATAGAAAACCATAATTAAATGTTGTTTATGTATTTAAATGTCACAGAGTAAGGAAAGTTAATGAAAAGGATATGAAAATTAACATCCAAATCGGATAGTAAACTCCGAAAGGAATGTCTTTGATAGCAGTGTTGTAACATGATCGAAATTACGTTCATATTTACATAGTAATAAGCGTCATATGAATTAAAACAAACCATCCAATAAGAATGTATAAACATAAATAAGTAATTAATCAACGCTCGTTTTTGCCAAGAAATATGCAAAGTAGTTAAACATCATGTAATCTTTGCATATTTATGAATTAGTTTGTTTTAATTATTTTAAATAGAAAGAGTAGATCAGCCGTTTTCTGTTCGATCGGTATGGCCGGTACGAGAGGGGATACTACACCCGCTAGTACCCTAGATGCAGTCGGTTCGGTCTGTTGTACTACCCGCGGTTTGTTCAATGGGGAGTCTAACAATCGGTGTCCCCTACTTCGGTCCGAGCTAACACTTTCTCAGGTGATACTGATAGGAAAGGCAGAAGACATGACAGGAACGATCTGTCTATTCTGCCAGATGCCAATCCACCCGCTGCTCACACACCCCATACCGTAAACAGACGGGTGCAACGACTTGTGCGGCTACTCCCCAGATTCCTTCGACATCGTCGGCCTCAACGAGTCAGATTTAACTGGGACGGGTTATCAGGGTCACTGAGACCATCTACCGGCTGGTCAACGAGTATCAAGTCAACCCGCCTGCCACGGGAGAATATGGTCTCGGAAATAAGAGTAATGTCGGGCCGGTCGATGGAGCTGTCAAAACAGATAGCAACCGGACCTGATCAGCCACCAATAGAAAAAAAAAACCTATACTCGGGATGCTGCTATTTAAAGAATAATATACCTCGACAATTGCTTTACCAAAATCACTAAAAGCAGCGGAGTCAGCAGCAGTACCAACATCAGTAGCAATAATAGCCGTTTTCATTTCACAATCAAAAAAGTATTGTCAACAAGAGAGTTTGCTAATTACTGCGTCAATAAAATCGCTACAGGCGGCACTATAGGAACAGACTGTACTACCTTCAACTGTCGCACCAGATTCTTGCGCCATTCAACTCGGGCAACAGATGCCTGCAGTGCCAATATCTGTTGATAGGACAAAAAAAAAAAAACTAGCGCTGCTAAGGAGCCATCAAAAAGATCACCCATGAGCCCTAGACACAATTGCAACCTGAGTTCGGCCAACGTTGTGCGATCGTAAAATACGAATAAATATTATATTTAAATTAATGCAGAATTCTTGTTGATTATGAAGAGAACTACCATAGACAGTAAGTGTAACGTTACATTCCTAAAAAAAATGAAATAAAACACACGGAAGGAAAGTGAAACAATATTCGTAGTGAGATCAAAACCAAAACCACAAAACCAATACCGAATGACTGTGACATACATACATTCATACATGATGATTGTAACATCTAGTCAGACGAGTGCCACTCCCTCAGACACTTAAAATCCATGAGCTTAAAAATGACTTCCATCGCCACAGGACCATTTTTATAGACATATGCCTGAGGGAGTATCTATACACAGATGATGTTGCTGAATCTTAGCTTTGTACGACAACTAAGTCTCTCTCTCGGTTCAAAATGTTGAGATCCAGCCACAAGCAAGAGCAAGATAGCCAGCAACAAGTTAAACTGCAGACCATCTTAATGCGGGGCCTGGTCTCCCGCTTTGTGGTTTTTCTTAAATCAAAGAGTACGATTTCCATTTAACCAGCTTGACATGGTTTTTAAAATCATTTTAAACCAACTCATACATAACATAAGGAAGCTGTCATATATCACAATCAGGCATGCGCAGTCGTGTAATACAGATATAATATGGTGGCCTCTAATGTACCAATTTATCAATTTTTACCGGTTAGCATCCATTTTTTACAGATGAAAACACATTAACGCTTTTCCATACGTAGGAATATTCTATATACTAAATTTCAAGTCTTTAGATAAAATAAAACTTTGTATAGTATATAGGTTGAGAAGTCTCCTCAACATACACACATTCTCACTCTTTGTAAATATACAAATACATAAAATGACACAATATAGATAGGCAAATAGAAGATAGGAGAAAAACAACATATACATATATATATATATATATCATGTGTTTGTATGTCTGTCTGTCTGTTTGTCTATTTCCATATTATTAAATTCTATTTCCTTTGAAACTAAAAGTCGCAGAGCGACTTCTCTTCAAACTGTATTTTTTTTCGAAACTAAAAGTCACTAATGATTGGATTTTTTACGGACCGTAATGTTATGGGTCTTTAGCCGGTTAAAATATTTTTAACGGGTCAAACTTGGTTAAATCTGAAAACAAAATGTTATATATTTTTAGCATTCATCATAGTTTATTTTTGATTTTTTATCAGTTCATATGCAGTATGCATATCCGTATGCAGTAAGAAATCTCGACTCTATAATAATACATCCAAAATTTTGACAAATGTAAATATAATATGTAAGCGTCTTTTATACGACACCACCCTTCTAGTAAAATATAATTAACAGAAAAATATATAAAAAATATATAAAAAAATAATCAGGTTTTAAGTGTTTAATGAAACAAAGTCCGTTGGAAACCTATGACGATATATAAAGACAGATACTCAGAAATTCAAGGAAGAAATCTGAATCTTAGTTATCCAATACCAGTGAAATATATTGATTGCTATCTTTGTTTTGCGACCTATTACGGTACTCCGGGAGAAAACTTTGCATTTTTCTCTGCACTAGTTGAGCCCATCATACATTGCACTGGAGAGAACATACTGTTTATTTTATAGAATTATTTTTATATTATGGTTAGAATAACAATTATAACAATGAGACAAGTCTGAGGTCTCAGTTAGGCTCAAAAGAGACACCTTTAATTAGAACCCGCCCCTACCATATAAAAACAAAACAAAAAAATAGAGTATATCTCATGTATGTCTTCCCTTTCTACTTGTGCGGTGATAAAGGCTTCAATTAAAGTTTAAAAAAGACAGTCTACCAGAAGGATTAAAAACAAGGCCTTTCAAAGGGCGAATGGACCTTTTTTCGGTGTCAACGGCCAACTAGCACCGTGTGTGTCTGTGTGAATGTATCTGTGTGCTGGGATGGAGACGGCTCCCGTAAGCCGTGGTGAAGGCCATATTTCTAGGAGAAGCAAATCTCTGATTTTAAAAACCACAAAGCGGGACATCAGTACCCGCATTAAGATGGTCTGCAGTTTAATTTGTAACTGCCTATTTGCTCTTGCGTGTTGATGGATTTCAACATCTGAGAGAGATACTTAGTTGTCGTACAAAGCTAAGATTCAGTAACATCATCTGTATATAGATACTCCCTCAGGTATCTGTCTGTAAAAATGGCCCTGTGGTCATGGAAGTAATTTTCAAGCTCATGGAATTTAATTGTCTGAGGGAGTGACACTCGTATGACAATACGTTGCAATCATCATGTATGTATGCATGTATGTATGTACGTATGTACGTATGTTTGCATGTCTGCCTATAACTTTCGACAGAGGCGACAGATTTTAACTAGATAAGACGACAAACATCAAAAAAAGTGGATAACAACATTAATATCTTCGCCTTCAACTGGGCTTTTTTGAACAAATGGGTTGCTTTTTTCGCCGATATTTTCTAAAGTCATACCATCCTTTCGATTGTCTTGCCTTAATTAAAGCTAAGCCACTTCCGCTTTTGGCGGTGGTAGTCACAACAAAGACGTTACGTTTTTCCCCGTTCTTTTCCTCCTTTGAGGTACGGGTTCGAGCCTACATTCCTACTACCACTTTCTTTTTTTTTATTCAACACACACCTCCAAACACCCGGTTACGCCAGGCTGACATGCTAGTATATATATATATATATATATATATATATATATATATATATATATATATATATATATATATATATATATATAGGTGCTGATTTAAAATTTCGCTAAATTCAGCCACTCTGATGAGTCGTGGACGACGAAACACGTAGCATGGATAATTATATTTTAAAAATAATATATACGCCGCTCCCCCTTTAGGAGCTTCCAGATTGGTCAATAGAAACGTTTTTTCCCAACGAGCATGTAGGTAAGAATGCACTTTCGTAAAAATACTTGATTTCATTAAAGAAAGTATCGCTAACAAAGATAAATAAAAAGATCTCTCATTCTCTCTTTCTGCCTCTCTCTCTCTCTCTCTCTCTCTCTCTCTCCCTATATATATATATATATATATATATATATATTTATATATATATATATATATATATATATATATATATATATATATATATATATATATATATATATATATATATACATTCGGTATTATCACCTCTGGTACTATAAAACATATTTATATATTTAAATGTATATATATATATATATATATATATATATATATATATATATATATATATATACACACATATATGTATATACATATGTATATATATATATATATAAATATGTTTATGTCTGTTAGTGTGTGACAGTACACCCAATTACTAGTAATATATATGTATATAGTTATATATATATATATATATATATATATATATATATATATATATATATATATACGTGCAAACAGTTAATAAAACATGTAAAAAACACTTAAAAAATAGTTAATCTGAAAAGGAAATACTTGATCAAGCGTTTCCCATATAGATTAAATATGTATTTAACTCTTTTCCGACATACGTTGTTAACTCTTTTTTAACATGTTTTTTTAACTGTTGTCTCTTATTATAAACTCTATCCTCTATTTGGTTTATCGAGGTTTTACATCTGGTTGCGATTACTTTACAAATATTAATTCTTTAATATTTACAATATACAAAAGTTTTAACATCTTGGGTCATTTTGGTAATTTTAATTGTAATTTTTTTTTGTTTTATATATGTATATATATATATATATACATATATGTATATTTATATATATATATATATATATATATATATATATATATATATATATATATATATATATATATATATACATACATATATGCATTGCCAAAGGTATTTCTGTGTGTTTACACCCCGATATAAATATTAATAAATGGTCACGAATAAGCTCCTATATGGTTGACTATTATAGAAAACTGATAACATATAATGATAGAAGATGTATCGAGACACAGGAATTGGTGTGTGTGATTTGGCATAATGATGATTCATTAAAATTGTGAGGTCTGCGTACGCACCTGGTCGACAAATTATGGAAATATAAAATTAAAAAATTAAAAAAAAAACGTTTACGAGTGTTTTTGATATAGATATATATATAAATGCTTAGATAAGTATATTTTAACTTAAATAAGGATGGTATAATAAAATTGTTGGGTCGTCGTACGCACCTGCCCTCATTAAATGAAGAATTTACGTACCTATCTGCATAAGTATGTTTCAGTTTTAAGAAATATGGCATAATAACATTTTTGGGTGTTCGTTCACGCCTGACCTGAATATAATGGAAATATGTAACAGAGTTTAACAATTTTTTTTTTTTTTAATATAGATCCACATAATATTCAGATAAGTGTTTCAGTGTGAACAGGTATGGTATAATAAATTATGGGGTTTATCTATTATATTTTTACTTTCATATTATTTTGCTTTGGTTTTGATAGCCCCAAATTCGAAGCTATCTCTTTACAGCCCTTCCCTTTCGTAAACTATCATACTTTCATAAATCAGAGTCCTTTTTCTGTAGGCTATTTTTTAGGCCAGTCAACGACGGGTTCTTTTGCTAGCATATATATATATATATATATATATATATATATATATATATATATATATGTATATATATGTATATACATATATATATACATATATATATATATATATATATTTAGATAAGCCTGTGCCACAGCAGACATTCTAACTGTAATCTCCGAGCGTATATAGAATTCACTTGACAAAGCAGGGGATGATAGAGCGATAGCTCTAGACATATCTAACACTTTTGATAGGTTATAGCATGAAGGTCTTCTCAGGAAAATTAGATCATACGATATAACTGGAAGAATACATAACATAATTAAATCCTTCTTAGATAGGAGAAAAATCCTCGATGCTCCTACATCTGAACAATATGATATAAAGGCAGAAGTCCCTCTGGGGTCTATACTTGAACCTCTATTATTCCTATTATTCATAAATGACTTCCCTGACAAAATTGGCTGTGAGATGGGTATATATGCTGATGACACCACGCTTAATAACAGACTCGACAGAAAAACAAATGAACGCATATCTGAAGAAATGGCAGAAACACTAGAGGATGGTCTCCAATCTCTAGTGGAATGGGGACAAAAAGGGATCGTTACATTTAATTCTTCTAAGACTAAACTTGTTTCCTTCAATAGCTACAAGAAACATTTTCTACCACCAATAGCAATGGTCAAAGACTCTTTATCTGAGAGCACATCTTTTAAACTCCTCGGCCTTACATTAACAGGAAACATTAGTTGGAGCAATTTCATTGGGAGTATTACCACGACCGCTGCCATAAAGGTTCCCTCCACCGTGCTAGAAAGCTACTTACGCACAAATGTATCCTTTAACTCTATAAGGCCACCATTCGTCTATGTGTATAGTATTGTTGTCATATTCTGGCTGGTAAATCTGCTACTAGTTTCTCACTCCTAGACAAGGTTCAAAAGAGAGTCGCCAACCTAATAGATCAAAAACTGTCATCCAATCCCATCGACAACATATAGCATCCCTCTGCCTGTTCTACAAGTACTTTATCGGTGAATGTTCCGACGAACTGCAAGCACTTGTACCCCCTCTACTAAATATCCCCGCCAAACCTGACAAGCAGTAAAATCCCACCCCTTCACAGTAGAGATCTATAGATGTAAGAGAGCCTTCTACTCATGTAATATATATGTATATATATATATATATATATATATATATAGATATATATATATAAAGATGGATATATTATGTACAAGTTTCCAGGAAGTTCTCCCTTTTCTTGTAAGTAAGAAAAACATTAAATAAGTAAAAATTAGATTAGATAGACCGAGATTCGAACCTGGTAAGCAAGATTCGGAAATAGATTTAAGAAGGAATTCGCATTCTTCAAATTAATATAATACAGTAGATATGTTTGAGTAAAAGGAATTGTGATTGTTCAATTCTTTTTTTTAACTTTATTAAAATAAGGCTATTTAGAAGAACGATCAATAGCAAATTTAAATATGTTGAAAATTAATTAGGTCGAAAAATAAGTTAAACAAAATTCATTGTCTGGAAATTTTGTTTAGAAACGTGCCAAACAACGCATGTTTAGAGCACGTGGACCGATCACGTGATCAGACACACGTACGACGTCATGGAGAAATTAATTAGTTTGCTAGTTTTCCACAGACAGGATCGAGAGTCGAGTTAGAGACAGAGCTGACATCGTCAGAGAAGGCAGTCCAATTTAGAAGTGAGAAAGTGTTAATCATATAGTTGACTTTGAATTATTGGATGTCATCATCATTGCGACCGGTCGAATGTAATAAAGGAACATCTTATAATTTAACTGCGTCTTCGTGTTGTGTAATTCTTCAACAATTAAAGGTAAGGTGAACCATCCTTTATAAAAACATTGTGCCCACTCATCTTTATTATAAACTTGTTGTATAATCCATCCAAGAAATCTGCCTTCTTCTCCATCTATGTGTCCCTTCCTCTTGTGTTAACAGAGCTGGCCCACTTCGCTCCTCTCTCAGTTGCTATGTTAATAATATTTTCTTTTTTTTTTTTTACAAAGGCATAACCAAATTATCAAGGCCCAGAGGCCACTCAAGGATAAGGGTTAAAGAGTGTACAGTAGAAATTGGTCAATATAGTAATAATTAGTAATGAAAATTTGGTAAATTTAATAACTTATATGGAACGGCTCATCAAGAACTTATTTACTTTAGACTTGAACACAACCATATTGTAGTCAGCCGGAAAGCAGGAAAACGGAAGACAATTCCACAGGCGTGCAGTTCTAAGAAAGAAGCTTTGTTCATGGAATCTACGTTTAGGTTTAGGCACAGATATAGAGTGGGGGAAATTATTGATAGTGTTTACAGCTAGACGAGTGTTTCTTGTGAAAGTTTGGCGAGGGGGGCCATAGATTGAAGCTCAGTTGAACACTTTCCATGAAAATAACGATACATCAGAGACAAACTCGCAACATCTCTTCTGTGAGATAGAGGTTGCAAGGAGGAGAAAAGGACATCTCCTACGAGGCTACGAAGTCCATTTTGAACTCTATCAAGGCAGGACAAGTCCTTTCTAGCAGCTCCTGCCCAGATGTGGCAACAGTATTCCATCCTTGGACGTACCTGGCTCTTATATAGATAGAGAATAGCATCAGCAGTGAGATATCTACCGGATCGATAGAAAGATCCCACCATTTTTTCCAGCGGCCTTGGCAACAGATTTGGTATACGTGTTCCATTTAAGATCAGGAGTAATGGTCAACCCCAGAAGCTTGTCAAAACTTGAGGCCTCCTGAAGACGAGAGCCATTCATTTCAATTGATGACAAATGTGGATTAGAATGTTGATGATGTAAAGAGAGAATCTTGGTTTTAGAAGCATTAAAAGTAACCAGCTACTCCTTTCCCCATTGTACTACGTGCTCAAGATCAGAGGAGAGAGAATTGGAGAGAACTTGGTCGTTTACTGTCTTAAATGTGGTACCATAAATGGTAGTGTCGTCAGCATTAATGTCTACAAATGATGTAAGGATATGATTTGGAAGATCATTAATGTAGATCAGGCAAAGAATTGGGCCCAAGATGGATCCCTGAGGGACACCGGCATTAATACTGTGAGGTTCTGATTTTTGCCCCTCAACGACTACTCTTATGAACCTATCAGAAAGAAATGATTTAATAATTGAGAAGACTTTTCCAGCTATACCATAGCTTGCGATCTAATGAAGTAAACCTTTATGCCATACCCTATCAAAGGCTTTAGATATGTCAAGAACAATTGCCCTAGAAAGATTGCCACCGTCGAGAGATTTGCTAATCCTATGCGATATAACTGTAAGGACATCAGCTGTAGATCTAGCAGAACGGAAACCATATTGAGTGTCACTAAGAAGGTTATTTTTGTTGAGATGGTTGATTACTTCTGTATTTAACACAGATTCTAGCAACTTACTCATGACGCACAGGAGACTTATTGGCCTGTACTGAGAGGGGGATGAGCGATCACCTGAATTCTTTAATACAGGGCATACTGATGAGATTTTCCAGGGTGATGGGAAACTATTCTCCTTAAGACAACGTTTAAACAGTTTTGTAAGTATGGGCGCTAGTTCAGGTTGAAGTTTTTTGAGTACTATAATTGGAATACCATCAGGGCCAGTTGCTTTACTCGAATCAAGGTTTTTGATTAGCTTCGCAACATCACGTACAGATATACGTATATCACATAGCGTGTTTTCTGATACAGGAGGAAATATTGGAGGTTGGCGGTCTTGGTCGCAAAGGGTAGAATTAGCTGCAAAGTTCTTGACAAAGAGTTTGGCTTTGTCTGATGCTGACGAGATTACCTCAGGTCCATTGATAATAGTTGGGATGGAGCACACGCTTCTGTTCAGGATTCTGTTTGCTATTTGCCAAAACTGGTGGGAACCAAGCCGCTGCTCAGCTACTTTGAACTTAACAGATTGAGCATACAACTCTCTTGCGTTCCTTATTACTTTCTTACAATGGTTGCTGGCAGTCCTGAAAACGGCTTTAGTTTCCATACATCTATTACGTTTGAAGCAGTGGAAAAAGTGATTTCTGTGCGCAATGGCAGCAGCACATTCGGGGGAGAACCATGGCTGGCTGTTAGGTTTTTGCTGAAACTTTTTAGAGGGTATGAAATGGTCAATACCTACAATTAACCATTCAGTTAAGTCTAATACTATAGAGGACACATCCTTTTTAAACATGGAATACAGAGGTAGATCAGATATAAATGTACGGAAGCTATCCCAGTCAGCCTTAGTGTATCGATATACTGTACGAGGAAGAGGTACGTCTGGGGACTTATTACATTTCATTTTAATCTTAATTGATAAAACAAAGTGGTCTGAAGATCCAAGAGGCGACAGAACAGAAACTGAACATAATCTACAGAACTTTAGAAATATCTTCTCTCTTCTCAATGTCTTCCCCTCTCCAATATTGTTGTCTATTACGCAACACAAGTAGGGGTTTAAAGACTCTCCATTTTTGAGTAGCAAATAACAAGAAAGCATACAAACAAATCATTGTGGCTCGAATATCTCTTCACATATTTTCTGCATTTTAAACTGCAGCGCTCAATCTTAAGCATTTAAAAGGATTCGTAAACTAAAGCAGGTGTACCCAAGATTGAGCAGAGATTTAAACTCCCTGTCACAAATAAAGAATCAATTTTGACAAGGAAAATGGGATCCATTGGATGGAAAGATACGTAAATGTTGACATGAAATCTATTTACTATTTGTCATGAACAGATATTCTATTTATCTATTCATTGTATATGCTTCGGTGGACATCTGTTAGTTTACATTAATATTCTCGGTGCTATATCCAATTAAGATATATATATATATATATATATATATATATATATATATATATATATATATATATATATATATATATATATACATACTAGCAAGCAGGACCCGTTAACCGGCGTTCTCCGGTGGAAGCAGTCACCTCCACCTCTTAGAATGTTTAAGTACGGCTCTTTTTGGTATCGCCCTAGGCCCAACCCCCACACCTAAATCCCCTCATATAAAGAACGGATTTGGAAACAGACGCTAGGAACATCCTAATGGTAGGAATGGTGTTTAGGATGGACACCCCAACAAACCCCTCTTAATATCGGTTTTCTGAATAGATTGCATAGACGCACATTTTTTTTTAGATGAGTAAACGTTACATACAATTTATTACATCATCAGATCTGATCAATAGAATAGTGTAGTTGAGAAAATATTTGGCCATATAATATCGAAGCAAATTTATTCTCATCTGACGGGGATAAATCGGGGTGTTATATAAAAGGAAAAAAAATCCACGCGTAAAATATGAATTGGAAATAATGGATATGCCTTTAAGGTTATATTAAAAGCGATATAGTACACACGGATAAGCATATTTTAATATATATAGATAGAAAAATTACTCATACTTGAATGGGAATGGATAAATATTACAATGATTCTAAAAATAAAATATTTAAGAGAATAATACTAAAAATTGAATAGGAATCATGAGTTAAGTGGTTGCTTAAAATATACAATTAAGGAACGAAAGGAAAAGAAATGAGGAGAAATAGGAAAATAGAAATAGGAAAGAAGAAATAAATAGGTAAAACAAATACTTATACAGAAATACATATAATAAGTAAATATATATTATGTACAATAAATAAGTATAGTGATCAAAGCAATATAGATAGAAACATTAATTTGTTTGAATAAATTAAAATACGCATCAAGCGCGCTTGAAAGCCAGATACAACGTAATATTAGGAAAATAACCAAATATTTTACTAGTTTTAAATTTATCCAAATATATTTCGAAGGCATCCTCCATCTTCAATGTATTGTTTTTTTTTCTTTTCTTCTTCCTTGCCATATTGTAAATTCGGAGAAAGAAGTTTATAAAGAGTCGCGCGTTTTTTTCTAGCGATTGTATTTTTTAAATGGTCTCGCGTTGCCCACGCACAGTTCAAAAATTTCAAAATACAACCGCAAGAAACAACGCGCGGCTCTTTACAAACTTCTTTCTCCAAATTTACATGGCAAGGAAGAAGAAACGAAAAAAAAAAAACACTGAAGATGGAGTAGACCTCTGAAACTTATTTGTGATAAATTTCTAATAAGTAAAATATTTTGTTTATTTTCCTAATATTACGTTGTATTTGGCTTTCAAGAGCACTTGATTCGTCTTTTATTTTCTTCAAATTAAAACAACTTTTCTATATGAATTCTCATTCTTTGACGATTTATTTATTTTTTTTCTATTCACCTTAAGTCAAAAAAGGCATATTACCTACTAATTGGGACCATGCCTAAGAAAAATTAATGTGGTTGTTTACGTTTCCTTTGAACTTCTGCAAATCAGTACCGTTTGGGAAGCTGGTAGCAGGAAGAGAATTACAAAGTCTAGATTTTCTGTGGAAAAGAACTATTTGAGTAACAATCTTTCTGAAATTTAGGGACTTCAACTGTGAAAGGATATGATTTTGTTGCTAAGCGGGTTTTTCGAGGATATGTAGGTCGAGGGTTCACAAGTGCAATGAGTTCGTCAGAGCACATTACATTAAAATACTTGTTAAAAGCACAGGGATGCAACATTGCGGCGATGGGACAGGGGTATTAGCCTAGTTGACAACATGGGACTTATTAAATGTTGACACATTTTTAACCCTCCCCAAGAGTAAGAGACTAGTGGTTGATGCACCAGACTAGATGTAGCAACAGTACTCCATACATGGCCTTATGGTGGCCTTATAGAGATGCATGATACGCTCAGGTGTAAGCACTTTTCTAGAACAATAGAGGGAGCTTAACAGCAGCTTTTACAATGTCTTCAACGTACTTATTTCAGTTCATATTTTCTGTGAATGTTAAGCCGAGGAGTTTGAAGGAATAAATCTCAGGGAAAGAGTTATTTCTCATGGATATCGGTATTGGAGAGATTTTTTTAAAGGAAAGCAGTTTAGCTTTACTATGATTAAATGTCAGCTTCCATTTACGTCACTATTACACGATCTGGAGGTAAGTTTTTTAAGGATTCAGCAAATATCTTGGACTTGTGTACATCCGTCCTTCCCATGTGCATGTTATAGAGCGGTATATCATCATATATTTATTTATCTTCGAAATGCCATCCCCTGAGAAATTTTTACTCCCTTATAGTTTTCTTAAATATAAAATGATATTTTAAAGATATACGTACATTTAATTCCTCATCGATTATCCAAGATTTTTAATTCTTCCTTTTAATAGTGCTGAGCTTTCCCTATATTGCAAAATAGCTTTAGTTTTATATATATTCTTCGCGTGCTTCATTTACTTTATTGCATATATACACATATATACACCCATAAATATACACACGCTCACACACACACAAACACACGCCCATATCTATCTATCTATCTATCTATCTATCTATATATATATATATATATATATATATATATATATATATATATATATATATATATATATATATAAACATTCACACAGACACACACTAACCCAGGGAGTAATTTCACCAACTAAAAAGAAATGTTCTTTATATGTGTGTTGCCAAAAGAACACTTTTAGCTAGTTGGCGCAATTAACCTAAACTTGGCGCAATTGCCCTAACGTACGGTATATATATATATATATATATATATATATATATATATATATATATATATATATATATATATATATATATATATATATATATATATATATATATACCGTGCACATCATAACCAATTGATCGCTATACAACACACAGAAACTGTAAAAACGATTTCAGATTTTAATAATTTTGTTTAATTCCAATTTTAATAATGGCGGCTATAGCATTCGATTTAGTAAGATCACTTCATTAGGATCAATTCAATGATGTTAATGTGCGAGGTGAGTTCACCGAGGCTGTCAGTCGAACAAAAGACTTATTTTCATGGGCCAATGGATGCAACAAAAGGCATCTGGAAAACAATTCTCGGCTTTGTAAAAAAATGCAGACTGAAATTGAGTTTGTTGCTAGCAAGAGAAAAAAGAGTAGAGATATGCGAGTTTGGATAGAAAATATTACATTTGTAAAAGAGAAAAAGAGAAGTCGGATGCACAAATGAAAGAAGGAAAGAAAGACAAAATAAATTATATTGGACGAAAAAATAAAACAAAGATATAAATCTGTTAATATTAACTTGTCTTTAAATATGATCGCTGTAGGAGAACTGGATGATGTGGCCAGTGCAATATAGAGAATAAAGAAGTTGGACTTATTTCTTTTTCGATAAGAAGATATTAGCACAAGCAAGTTGTGGTTCTGGATATTATCTTAAAATATATCCGATGGCGAGGCCTCCAGCTTGCGGGCTTTGATAAGTGTGGAGCCACCCTTTAATTGCCATTGCTCCCAGACCAACTCTGACCCGGAGTGGCAATCCCTGTTAGGGTCCCAACTATGGGGTAAATAGAAACCGACTTGAAGGAAACAAATATATTCTATACAATTTCTTTTTCGTAAAAATAACTGGATTGTTCCATTAAATAACCTGAAAAGAGTTGATATGCAGTAAAACAAAAACAACCAAACCAAACCAAGCAACCTGTTTGCTTATTAAAAAAGTATTGACTCATTTGTTTGAATAATGAAATATAGGATCTAAAAGAAAACATAGAAGGCTTGTTTCTTTATTGCGATTATTAAGTGATCGTTATATATATATATATGCATAAGTATGTGCAGTTAGAAAAATACATAAGGATTTTTTTCTAGTCTCACTCACCTTTGCTAGACTAGCTGGCAGCCCGGCGTTGTCAGTCGTACAGTACGCTCAAATATAATATTTAATTTATGAATATTACGCGTGTATTATAATAGAATCAATCCTCTGTTGATTATTATATATTACGAGGCATTTTTTGCACGGTGGATTAATTTGCACATTTTTTTTGTTAAATTATAATAATAGTGTCGCTCATAAAATGCGTTCTGTGTTTTTTTTTTACGATATCACGTCAGCTGACACCTGGGCTTGACGATGAATGCCCTGGAAAAGTCACTTCTGATAAATGTTTAGTTTTAAATTATGCACAATAAGAAATGATTTGCGGCGATTTTAAATGGCACTTCTTTTATCGTAAATTGGACTCATTAATAATAAGAAAAAATATTAAGGTACAATCGGGCTTGAACAGATGATGATAAATCCATTTTTTAGGAGCAAATAATTGACTGAGGTTTTAATATCTTTCTAAGCTGGTGTAACGTAAAATACTCTCGGTAAAAAAAAAAATATATATATATTTTTATCTTTGAGATCAATTTTTTTCGATTTTCGATATTTATGGAATGAATTTCTCTACAAAACATATCAAAATCCCTGATAGACATATAAATTATATTTGTGTGATATTTGCAAAAGATAAGCCCAGCCGTTTTGGAAGCTCTGAGGAAAGAAATTATCATACGCACTAAAGTGACTTTTATATGATAGTAGAAAAATACATGCTCAGTTTTAAAACATCATCATCGGCATCATCGTCGTCGTCGTCGTCGTGATCATCATCATCACCATCATCATCATCATCATCATCATCATCATCATCATCATCATCATCACGTGTGTTATCACTGTCTGGTTTGCACATTACTAATTTTGCAATAAAAACAAATAAATTAATTTCGATTTTAACTAAATTAATGTGAAAGAGAAATATTAACATAATATCTAACCACATTTTGGTAAAGCTTCATATTAAATCGTTTAAGGCTTAGGATTGGGCAATCATGCTTCATAATTTCAAGCGCAGGCACTCTTACCGTGAGTATCCATTGTCTCGCGAGCAGGAACTCGGTCATTAATCTGCATGTGCCCCCAAACGTTTGTACTATGAACACCTTTAATAGAATAAGAATATTCCCTATCAAAAAACGAGAGGCTTAAACCTAATCTAGTGACGAAGCCGAAATTAGCGCAGGGAGTACGTCAACTAGAATATATTGATGATTTAGCTCCAAAGGATTATTGCTATAGATACTGTTCTATTTTTGTGATATCATGTTTGAAAGGAACAGAAAAGCAAGTTCCTTCCGCGAAATCAGCATTTCATTCGATCCCCTCATATTTCGCGTACTTTTTGGTGAATGCCTTGCATGTGTGAAGTATGCGATACCTTCTCGTTAGCAGATTGTGCAGCCACGCTCGCGCACAGTTCAATTCGCTGATTCATTACGAGATTTACTTGTTCCGTTTTAATGATAAAGCGGAGAACGTATTCACAAACAATAAAGCGTGATAAGCCAAAAAAAAAAAAAAATCCATGAATGCAATGCACAGCAAACATGGGGAATGATAAATAATTCGCGCCTCCACGCACGCATAAACACGCACAAACACATATGCACACTTACGCACGAATATAAACATACAGTAACACTCAAACACTTTATATAGTAAATGTACTTGCTTCAATAAGAGGATAGAATTAGTAATAACGTCGTTTTAATGGGAAGAAATCAGCCCCACAGCAAGTTATCACTATAATAAAAGCAACAATTTCAATTGCCTCACACAAGAAGGGCATCTGCTTAACAAAGAAGTTAAATCCAATGTCATAAGAAATACTGCGCTTTGATTCTAACTCAATTTTAGATATTAGTTAAAGAGTTCTTTTTCCTGTTTCATCGAGAAATATAACTGTTTTATTGATAGCTGCACGAACCGATCTTTTTCTACATTTTTTACAGAAAAAAATCTATTGATGCAGGTGTTTTAAAAATATACAGTTGTTTCTTTTACTCCCAAAATTATTTACTTTTTATCTAGTTAGACATCATCTTCGATAAATGAAATTAAAAGGAATGTTTACTATCGCACTAGAATATACAATAGTGTAATACTCTTTCACCTGGAAGACACTTCTTTATAACATGCATTATTATATATCTAAAATTAACTCAATTTCAACACAGGAGATTATCTTTTACCAACGTTTTCTCTTCTGTAGATGCTAGATTTATTTAATTTAAATAATGTACTCTTCTGTAGATGCTAGATTTATTTAATTTAAATAATGTACTCTTCTGTAGATGCTAGATTTATTTAATTTAAATAATGTTCTCTTCTGTAGATGCTAGATTTATTTAATTTAAATAAGGTACTCTTCTGTAGATGCAAGATTTATTTAATTTAAATAAGGTACTCTTCTGTAGATGCTAGACTTATTTAATTTAAATAAGGTACTCTTCTGTAGATGCTAGATTTATTTAATTCAAATAAGGTACTCTTCTGTAGATGCTAGATTTATTTAATTTAAATAATGTACTCTTCTGTAGATGCTAGATTTATCTAATTTAAATAATGTGCTCTTCTGTAGATGCTAGATTTATATAATTTAAATAATATACTCTTCTGTAGATGTTAGATTTATTTAATTTAAATAATGTACTCTTCTGTAGATGTTAGATTTATTTAATTTAAATAATTTCTGATCGAAATACACTAAGTTACTTATTTTGCGTAAACGCATATAAATAAAACTTAAACATGCCCGTACATCTCATTACAATTATGAATATATTTCGTTGTCGAAAATAGAACATCAGATTTTCTGAATCAATAACGATATCGTGAACTAATGAGAGCTTACATTTCGCAAACCAATAATCATTGTGTAAATAAATTGAATGCCGACAAAGTGAGATAAGTGTGGGTGAAATAATAGGATTATTTAAAACAAAATATTAATTTCATTCTCCTAATTTTGTTAAGTGCAGTAAGAGGACTGTGACAAAGGTAAATTATGTAATTCATCCCTCATGTTCATGAACAAAACACACCCACCCACAAACACACACACACACACACACGCACACAAGTATATATGTATGTATATATATATATATGTATATGTGTGTATATATATGTATGTATATATATATGTATATATATATATATATACACTCAGGTGTTTTTATTCAAAAGTAATAGACTAATGAATTCAACGAGGTTGTTAGATAGTGCTCAATAAAAAGAGCTGATAATACTTGTTTATTGTTATATAAACATGGTTACATCCTGCTGCTACAAATAGCCACTTGTGTCAATCAAACAACAGATATCATCAGGCAGCTACTTGACTATTCAAAAGTTCAATGAATAATTCATTGAACTTTTGAATAGTCAAGTCGCTGCCTGATGATATCTGTTGTTTGATTGAAACAAGTGGCTATTTGTAGCAGCAGGATGTAACCATGTTTATATAAATAAAATTCACGCGAAGTTACCCTTTTCTCCACCCTATTCCCTCCGCTTCACTTTTTCTTATCAAGTAATATCTTTTATTAATTTCAGTTTCATCAAATACTTTTGCAAGCAAAATCCGCCCCCGCATTTTGCTAATTCCTACCCTCTGATGAGAAGGGAAATGTTTCCTCGAAATTAAGAACTATCCATTATGTAGTGTTTCCTTTTCAAATTAAATGTGTGTAAATCTTTTTCAAAGTGTTTTTAACATGTTTTATTAACTATTTGCTCTCTCTCTCTCTCTGTCTCTCTCTCTCTCTCTCTCTCTATATATATATATATATGTATATATATATATGCTTAAATATTTTTGATATAATAAGGAGTATGGTTTAAGGTAGTTTAAACGTTTTATTATAGACACATGCTCTAGTTACTTACCAATCAACTACTACTAGCTACCAATCGAAAAAAACAAAATTTCCCCATAACAATATTGAATCTATTAGCATTTCTTCACATAAGCTTTTCGTGTCGCCACGAGAAGATCTCTTGTCTGCAAAAATTTCAAGTGCTTGACTTATACTGAAAAGCTACCCACCAAAAACCTTTCGTCTCCGGTGCGGGTAGAGAACACCCATCGGAAACACTCCTGAAAGCAAACATGCTTTTCAATTAAGGAAATATATATATATATATATATATATATATATATATATATATATATATATATATATATACACTAGCAAGGAGACCCGACGTTGCCCGGAATTGAATGATGACCAACGAATATTTCATACTCCTATATGTTGGTATGTTTGTTGTCCTCGAAATCCGTAAAAATCGCCCGGGAGGAAGCTTCACGCGCTTAGGTCGCACAACTAATCTAGAACCTTGATTCCAGTAAAGCAACTGGCCCAGATGGCATTCCAATTATAGTGTTGAAAAATCTCTGACCAGAACTTGCCCTATGCTTACAAAACTGTTTAAGCGTTGCCTTAAGGAGAAGTGCTTTCGAACACCCTGGAAATCCTCGTCAGTATGCCCTGTATTTAAGAATTCAGGTGATAAGTCACCCCCCTCTCAGTACAGCGCAATAGGTATCTTGTGTGTCATGAGTAAGTTACTGGAATCCATATTAAATAAAGAAGTAGTCAACCATCTCAGAAGAAATAACCTCCTTAGTGATGCAATATGGTTTCCGTTCTGCTAGATATACAGCTGATGTGCTAAGTTATATCCCATAGGATTAGTGAATCTCTCGATAAAGGCTTCCTTTCTAGTGCAATTGCTCTTGACATATATAGGGCCTGCAATAACGTTTGGCATAAGGGCCTACTTCACAAGATTTCCAGCTACGGTATAACTGGAAATGTTTTCTCAATCATTAAATCATTTCCCTCTGATAGGGTCATAAGAGTAGTGGTTGATGGGCAGCAATCAGAGGCCCCCAATATTAATGCTGTAGTCCCCCCAGGGCCCAACTCTCTTGCTGATCTACATCAATGATCTCTGAAAACACATACGTAAATCATTCGCTGACATATATGCTGATGACACGATAATCTCCGGCAACACATCAAAGGCCGTAAATGACAAAGCTCTCTCTGATTCCCTCTCCTCTGATCTTGATCCCGTGGTTCAGTGGGGGATGAGATGGCTGGTTACTTTTAATGCATCTAAAACCAAGCTCCTAACTTTACATCATCAACGCTGTGTCCCTCATCTAGCATCAATTGAAATTGATGGCTCTCGTCTGGGGGGGCTTCCTGTTTTGACAAGCTCCTGGGTTTGACCTTTACTCCTGATCTGAAATGGAACACGTATATCAAGTCTGTTGCCCGGGCCGCTAGGAAAATGGTGGGATCCCTCTACCGCTTCAGAAGATATCTCACTACTAATGCAATTCTCTATCTATATAAAAGCCAAGTACGTTCAAAGATGGAGCACTGCTGCCACATCTGGGCTGGAGCTTAAAAAAACAGCCTATCCTGCTTTGACAAAGTAGAAAGTAGACGTCGTGTCTTAGTGGGGGATGCCCTCTTCTCTTCCCTACAGCCTCTCTCCCACAGAAGATATGTTGCGAGCCTATCCTTGTTTTATCGTTATTTTCATGGCAAGTGCTCCTCTGAGCTCCAATCTCTGGCCCGCCCGCCAATCCTTCACGATAAACACCCGTCTAGCTAAAACCATTGCCAGTAATTTCCCCCGCTCTTTATCTGTGCCTAATTCAAAACGTAGATTCCATGAACATAGCTTTTTTACTGAGAAGTGCACGCCTGTGGAATTCTCTTCCGTTTGCCTGTTTCCCACCTAACTTCAACTTGGGCGTCTTCTAGTCCAACTTAAACTAATTCCTGATTAATTGTCCCCTAAATTAAAACTCTTTATCAAATCTCCAATACCAATACTACGATATTATCACATTGATTATTGTACACAAAATAACCCTTATCCCCGAGTGTCTTCCGGACCTTAATAAGCGGTGATCCCCATGTAAAAAAACAGTCTAAATGTATGTTATTTTAGAGGAAGAAGGAAGGGGGAGAGGGGGAGAGATAGAGAGAGAGAGAAATAAGTAGCGAAATTTGGATTAAATATGATTGTGATAAAAAGATTGGAAGTATACTTTTAA
>NC_136516.1:3387500-3437500 GCF_053919585.1 Euprymna scolopes
CGGGAATCGGATACTTGGAAAAATTATACTCTAATTTCTGATTCAAAACCGATTCTTTAAAATTTTAACATAAAAAATGAATCAGGCACAGATATATTTTTTATTAGAAGTTGTTTCTTTACAAGATAAGAATGAGAAGAACCCCAGAATTTCTTATAAATCTCAGTTACGGATTTACTATTGGTTAGCAGAGTTTAATTTATATTATATATTAAAAGATAACTTGTCTCTTGCGTTTTTACTTGTTTTGCATATATTCTCTAAAATGTATATGTGCCCTCATCCGAGGGAGCTCATATGATTATTAAAAAAGTTTTAAATGCTCTGGGCGAGGAGGGTAAATTTCGCTGGCGCCATGTGTACATTGTAGTGTCTTTCATTGGTTTCTTCTAATATAATTAAAGTTTTATAGCACCAATTTAGACACATGGAAATCTTTCGCGGTCGTGGTAATTGATATACAAAGCATATTTGTAAACACATTCCCAGATCTCGACTCTCCAAACATAATTTAATTTGTTTGTATTAGTTTTTATTGTAAGCTAAGTAAATATGTCAGAGTTCATTTGCCAATTCAACATCACAGATTAAAAAAAAGAATCTTTTTGCACCTATTTGGCAAATGGTCATATGGTGTATATTAGAAACTTCACACTTTAATATTAAAGCTTTAACATGCTTGGATTTTTTTATGGCACTGTTTTTTTTTTCTGATCACCACATCCTTTAAATATTTAATGTTTCCTTCGGCACAAGTGAAAATACAGATATGACAGGTAATAGTTTATCAAAACTTTGAAAGATCAAACATTGAGAAGTTTGTAAACTTTAAAAAAAATCATTTACATTTAACATACCCTACCCATATAGATTCTACCTTTTTAGCGGAGTGTGTGTGAGCACACTGAAACATTATTTTAGAATTTAGAATGAAGGTTCTGTTGTGCATATAAATATAATGTAAACTGATCCTATTGTGGTACATTATAACTTTGTAAGCAGTTAAGTAATTCTTACCATTAATTATAAGGCCCCTCAGCAAAATCATAAAATCACATGTAATTGCTACATGTTTCGTATTGCCACTCGTACTAAGGGTTAGTATTAGGACAAGAGCGTTGATTTTATGACTTTTAACAATACAATATATTAATATGATAGCGTGTGTGTTATTTATTTTGTGTGTCTCAATTATATCCGAGAGGCTGTCGTTTAATCATTATGGATTTTCATTTCTTAAAATAAATATATTTTACCAAGAATTCTTCAGAATTTTGGTGTCGGTATTAATTATAGTTGATGGCACGTAAGTCACTGCTTTTTTGTAAATGATTTTAACCAATAATTCTTAACATGTTTTGGTTTCCATTTCGATTATACTGCTGGACTCCAGTGACCCATTTATTTTTATAAAAACTTTTATAAAGAATTCTGCATATATGTTGGTTTCGGTTTCAATTATAGCTGAACATTTTTGAAATCGCAACTTTATAATATATAAAAATCGATAGAACATCATCTCTACAATAATGGTCCTGAATATGACCTTAAACTATATCCGATGGTGAGGGCCCCAGCTTGCAGGCCTTAGGGAGTGTGGAGCCACCCTTTAATTGCCATTGCTCCCAGGTTCACTCTGACCCGGAGTGGTAGCACCTGTTAGGGTACCAACTATGGGTTAAATAGAATACGACTTAAAAAAACAAATATACTATATTAAAAAATCGTTCT
This sequence comes from Euprymna scolopes, assembly GCF_053919585.1. Classification (NCBI taxonomy): domain Eukaryota; kingdom Metazoa; phylum Mollusca; class Cephalopoda; order Sepiida; family Sepiolidae; genus Euprymna; species Euprymna scolopes. Next base: position 3,389,232 of record NC_136516.1, read on the forward strand.
TCAAAATCACCAGATTCGGCATTAAATAATCTGAAAAGGGTTGATATGCCGTAAAACAAAACAACTAACTCTACAATTATATACAGGAAATCTGCAAGGTTTACAATATCATATTTAGGCGTACATTACGATCAAGCTACACCGGGCGTCCCTGTTTGCCTGGATAAATACTTTTACAGTGTTGGTATAATCTCTATATAAATAAAATGAACTCATCTTTTCCCGCTGATTTTGACCTTAATAGGATTAAAAATCAAGATATTTCATGCAAATATAATATGCACAAACGGCAGAACAGTATCTGAGGTGTGTTATAGGCTTATTATTTCTCAAATTCCTCGATAATCTTAGATTTCTATTCTTTTTCCTGCTGAGAAGTCACGGCCAAAATCGGTTAAGATCAATGGAAGTAGTAAAATATTTTCTCTCTAATAAATTCCTCCTCCCCCTGCCACCATTTAATACCGTTTGGGGATCGTTCACAAGGAAACAAAACAACCAACTCTACAATAATATACAGGAAATCTGCAAGGTTTACAATATCATATTTAGGCGTACTTTACGATCAAGCTACACCGGGCGTCCCTGTTTGCTTGGATAAATACTTTTACAGTTTTGATATAATTTACAATAATATCAGAAAATATATATTTACGCTATGAATACCAGCATCAATAGATTACATAAAATGAATCTCCTTTGAAATTTCCACAAGTCTCGCTTGCTGTTATTATTATTTTCATCTCGTTTTTGTTTTTTTGTGTTTTTTTTTACAGAAAAGAAAATCAGTTTAATAACCCACTCGATTAAAAAAATTAAAATAAAATTAAAACATTCATAGAAGAAAGACACATAATAGTTAACGAAGCCCAATGCCCTCTCCATGTAAAAAATGGTCTTCTAAATAGTAACATTATTATTTAAAAATCCATTCGTAACAATTGGAGGAGGGCGTTATTATTATTGAGTTTTACATCATCTTTCCATTTTACCTACCAATCGTTGACTATTTCCAATATATATATATATATATTTATATATATATATATACATATATACATATATGTGTGTGGGTGTGTGGGTGTGTATGTGCGTGTGTGTATGTATGCGTGTATCAAGCTTCGATCTAAATATTAGGTAGTTGCTCGTCTAGAATGCTGTTATAGAGCAATATTGCGAAACTATCTGAAGATGGCCATATATATATATGTATATATACATTTGTATATTTATACATGTTCATATACATATATATATATATGTATATATATATATATATATATATATATATATATATATATATATATATATATATATATATATATATGTATACAATCATAGGCAAAAAATAGGCCAAGGAAGAAATCGATTTTTCAATATTTTTCCATGAATTTTTGTTAATTTTAACTGAAAATTTCTAATTTGTGGATCATTATTATTATAGCATGTAATACTAAGTAAAAAATGAATCCTAAAAATGGTAAGACCGCCATCTTTGCGAGGATATAAACACCCGAATTGCAAGATTAAGTCAGTCCAAATGACTTACACTTCGTAAAAAAAAATCATGAATTAATCGCCATAGAGCATACACTTTGAAGAACGACCACAGGCCTACATTAACTGTTTTGAAGGATTGAAAGAAAACTTATGTTGACTATAGAAAAGAATTCAAAACAGGGGCGGTAAATACTCTTTCTTGATATACATTATCTAGACGAATGAAAGCCATTGGATTTTCTCCTAAAAGCCGTGGAAAGAAGGCCATATTTATCTAAAAATGCATCAATGATAGAAAGAGATTGTTCTCGTGTTATGGCAGGAAAGATGCAGATTGGTTCAGGGATGTTTTCCAGTGAGAAAGAATCAAGATTTTGTCTTGTGAATGCTGCTCCCGATGTTCCTAAACGGTGCAATCGAAGAACTGGAACATTATTGCCTTGTAGTTGCACAAAAACGACTGTTAAACGCGAGAATGGAGGAATAATGGTAGAGGAACTTTTACTGCAGCAAGAGTTGGGTAACTTATTAGATGTGAGAAGTCAATCAATGCAAAGGAATACATTCAATTGTGAAAAAACTGGACTGTTAATAAGAATCCAAAAGCTGGGAATATCCCAGATGATTATTTTTCAACATGATATTGCCCCTGTACACACTGCTAGAGTCATCGAAAATGGTTTTACGATAACTCAATTGATTTAATATTTTGATCAGCTCAAAGCCCTGTACTGTAAGATGCTGTGTAAAGCGAATGGAATAGCATCTTCTCTTCACAGTGTTCCACTTTGGTTGAGAGCATGTCTAAAAGGATTGATCTGATAAAGAAATAAAAAGGGAATATATATATATATAGAGAGAGAGAGAGAGCGCGAGAGAGCGAGAGATAGATAGAGAGATAGAGAGAGATATATAGAGAGAGAGAATTTGCAGAATGTGAGAGATTATATATAATTATTTCCACAACCCAAAGAAGCCGCGTTACATTAAAAGAAATAATATTTTTTTATGGAAAAAACTAATAATAATCGTTTCACTTATTATGTTTAGAAATATTATATAAAATGTATTTATTTAATTTATTTCAATTTAAACTACATTAATTTATCTACATCAAATTTAATTATGTTAAATTAATAATATAACCAATACAAGCCTCGTCTGAAAACGGAAGTCCGTTTTCTATTTAAGCTATGATTTATTTCCTGTAAAGCTATGAAAGATTAATGTCCTATTTAGATTTCATAGGTGTAAATTGCTATATTTTATGCTTGCGAAAATCACAACATATGCCATACTTGTACTGACAATTGTAAAAACTTAGGTTATTTTATATCATAAATAGTGTGTGACTAAACCATCAGCTCAGCAATATGTCTTTACACGTTAGTATAGTATAGAACTAGTATATATATATATATATATATATATAAATGAAATCAAAAGGATGTGGTGTTTACCTGATTTACACAATGGTAAACTTCAATTTAATATAAATACCAGTATTGTTTTATAGATAATTTAATCCCAACTGAATTTTAAAAAAAGTTCAATACGCAATAGAGAGTACAGATTCTAATAAGAAAAATAAAATTAAAAGTGTACGTTTAAATTTAAAATTAATATTTATTGATCGACTAAATACTCCAAAACACAATTTACAAAGTCATTATTCTGCAGAGTGTCAAAGAATGTAATGTTTTCTATTCTTTTCATCAGAGGACAGAAAGAAATCAGCAAATTATATTTTGTGCAAAGCTAGCATTTGCTGATTATGACATTAAGTGAAATTTGCTGGTTATGGCATTAAGTGAAATTTGCTGGTTATGGTATTAAGTAAAAAAAATACCAAGAAATACGAATAAAAATGTTGTATATATAAAAAAATAAAAAATATATATATAAAAAAATATATATATATATATATAAAAATATATATATAAAAATAAACCGCGCAAAATATTTCAACTTGCATGAAGATACTCCCAAGGAAATCCGAAAGGCTAACATAATCCATGAGAGAGAATGAGAACCAAAATTATATCCAGTGTGATGTTAATAGTCATAATCCGTTTAGAAATTTTTCAAAGTAGCTAAAATAATGGAAATTGTTTTTGGACAGTGTAGTTGTCCAAAAGAAAGTTTAACTCTAGTCACGTAGGTAAAAAATTAAATTAAAAAAACAAGAGAAACAGTCATTTTTCATCACTTTTTTAATTAGAAAAGGTAATTTCAAACTAATATGATCAGGCAACAAAACAGGTCAGCACGTGAAAGTTTGTATTACTCTAACCGGATATTGTGTAGACTAACCGAAACAATTTGTTGCAACAAAAACAGGCTGAAAAGAGAGGATTAGAAAATTTTAAGGGTGGCAAAATCTTCGCCTGTTAGTAATTATTAGCCATGATGTTAATGATAAGGATGATAATGATGAAAAACTAATGATTATAATAAATGCAATGTAATGTTAATAATAGTAATATTAATGTCAATAAAAATCCTTATTAACAATAGCAATAATAATAATAATAACAATAATAATAATAATAATAATAATAATAAGTATTATTATCAGTATATTTATTATTGTATTAGTAATGTCATCCTTCATAATAGCCATAATAATAATAATAATAATAATGAACACATCAATGATCATGTTTAATAATAATAGTAATAATAATAACAACAGTAAAACAACTAATAATTATAACACTCATAGTAATGATGGTAACTAATTTAGAAATAATAATACTGATGAAAAAGCGGTTATGTAAACGGCGATGTTAATAATAATAATAATAATAATAGGTATTAATGTTATGGAGAGGCAAGGTGCGAATGAAATCATGTCCGGGTCGACAAAAATGGAACCCGGGAATTGTGATGACCTGGAGATGACGTAATTCGGTCGTGTGTCAGAACAAACGCAAACGCCAGGCTGGTCAAAATATGGATCAATGATGTCAATTGGTTTATGGATTACCAGGTCGAGGAAGTCCATAAAAGTGAGAGGGTAAAAAAACAAAGCAGAGACGGAGAGAGACAGGCAGACGACGAGGAACTGCTGTCACGTTCGCAACCCACACCTCTCCCAACCCCCTCCACCGCCGCATTATGTATCCATATGAATGTTTACTAAATAAACCAAGTCGGTCTCATAACATAGTATCTCGTTATTCATTGATAAATGAATAACGAGATACTCTAATTTCAATCACCAGACGATTTCCAACAGACACTATACATAACATTAAGATACTAGTAGTAAAGAACACTATTAGTAATAGAAATAATCATAATAGTAGCAATAATGATAGTAATAGGTATGATGATGTTATTATATACAGATACTGTTACATGCGGTAAGGATATATATATATATATATATATATATATATATATATATATAATATACATATATATATATATATATATATATATATATATATATATATATATATATATATATACCTAGATAGATTGCTAGATGAATGGAAAGTGTCTTCACCTTTATAATTATATTTAAAACTGTCCGTTGAAAAATTCTTTTGCTGGTAATCCATTTAATATCCTGCATTGGATGGATTTGCTTTCTGTAATGCACAATAGATAAAATGATATTTCAGTGCTCATCTGGTAAGTACATTAAATACTGTTACCGGGATTTCGAAAAAACACACACACGCACAAACATAAACAATATATAGGAGCCAATAAAGAGAGAAAATGAAGGTATAGTAACTTTATACATATATATATATATATATATATATATATATATATATATATATATATATATATATATATATATACTATCAGGGGTACCCGGCGTTGCCCGAGTGTTTGTTTCCGGGACGGGGGGGAGTTTTAAAAAATGTTATGGTAGGTAAGTAGGAAGGATCAAACACGGAGTCATGAGTAAAAGTAGGAAAATAAAGTGTGACAAAAAAAAAGAAAAAAAAAAAACATCTGCAACGTTAACAGTTCGGCCACCAAGAAAAGTCCATTCCAGTTGTTTAGGAAAAAAAAAAAAAAAACGCCTACGGTAGGTCGGCGCGAACGTGAAAATATAATGCGAATTGTCCAGCACGCTAACCACTACGCCACAGAGCACTGCAGCTTAATTCAGTGATTTTAAATAACTTCACATGAAAGAACTACGAAGCCAAACCGGTGTTCTCTTCTCAACTGTTCCTTGTGAACTATCCCCAAACGGTGTTAAGTGGTGGCAGGGGGAGGAGGAATTTATTAGAGAGAAAATATTTTACCACTTCCATTGATCTTAACCGATTTTGGCCGTGACTTCTCAGCAGAAAAAGTATAGAAATCTGAGATTATCGAGGAATTTCAGAAATAATAAGCCTATAACACACCTCAGATACTGTTCTGCCGTTTGTGCATATTAAATTTGCATAAAATATTTTGATTTTTAATCCTATTAATGTCAAAATCAGACGGGAAAAAATGAGTTCATTTTATTTATATAGAGAATAGATAGAAGAAGAAATATATATATATATATATATATATATTATATATATATAGTATATATATATGGTGATTGTCACTTCTTGACAGAAGAAGACCATCTTTCCCTTGCTTTATTTTTGATTACTCAATTATTTTATGTATTTTTGAAAAAATATATATATATATTATAATCATGTACACATATATACACTTATACACACACACATATATACAGGTAGAGATGTGATAAGAATGCATCAATTCCTATTTTCTGTGCGAACGATATATACATATATACATATATACATATATATGTATATTGATTTATATATATATATATATATATATATATGTATATATATACATATATTCATTTATTTAATAATTCTATACATTAATTGGGGTTGTTTGAAGAGTGGAAACGCTTTATACCATGGAATTTCGAAATCAAATGCTTCTCATCAAAATAATAGGGATGGTGCTAAGTAACAAAATACGGATGCGGCATTAAGCGATAGTCATATTAGAAGCGAAAAAAATATTGATGCTATTTGGGGAGACTGTATTTTTCTCTCTGATAAAGGAAGCGGGTAGTTTGTAATATATAATGGATGTACGTATACAGCCTGTACTGATTATTCTCCTCTTAATAAAGTGGTTTACTTTTTTTAACTTCATCATTTGTGTGTATATATATATATATATATATATATATATATATATATATATATATATATATAATATAAAGCTGAATGTGTGTGTGTGTGAGTTTGTGTGTGGTCAGGAATGGGTATGTTTTATCTGGCAGAACGGTGGTTCATAAAAAGTGTGGGGCCTGCGTTCTCGCCTGGCCCCCAAATAAAAATGGTGGGGTCTGCGTTCGCGACTGGACCCCAAAGTATTAAAAATAAAAAAAACGTTTACAAGGGTTTTTGATATAGATGTACATAAGAATACTTTGATAAGTATGTTTCAACTTAAATAGGGATGGATATATATATATATATATATATATATATATATATATATATATATATATATACATATATATATATATATATATATGAGTGTGAGTGTATGTGTGTGTGGGTGTATAAAAAAGGACTTCTTTACTGAACTGATTCTTAAAGGTTTAATATTCTATTATAAAGATTAAAATAAAGGCAAAGGCCATCAAATTTTATACATATCATATTGTTGTTTTTATCGAAATGCTTCGTATTTGCAGGTTCTGTTACGTTTCTTAAATTTTAGAGTTACGCAGATGTGCCCTTTTCCCTATAAAAAATTAAATAAAGAAATGCTTCGTATCTTTATCTAATTAATATGGATGAATTCAATACAAATTCGCTTATATAAAGAAAAATGACCGTTTATAAAAGGGTTAAATCTCGCTTTGGATTGATGAATATAGCGTTCATAAATATATCGCCGAGTTCAAATGCGAAATGTGCTTTTCATCTTGCCAGTATATTTCTTTTACTCTTCTCCATGCGCAAAGTTATCCTTGTACTATTTTAATTTAAAGTACGTCTCATGTATATGTTGCTCATGGAAACTGTAGTTAACGCGGCTAGACCGATAAATGTTTGGGTTCAATTCTAGCTGATTAAACCCAAGTCATCGTATTACTTTTTGAAATCAATCTATTTATCTATAAAAGTGAAAGTTTGTCTCTGTGTATATTTCCCTACGCAATAACTCTGTCAATTTTGAGTCTACAGACTCGAAATTGGTATATACCGGGTACTGAGATTTGGGAAAATCGATGTGATCGTTTATTGGCCAGATATTTGGCGATTAAGGGGTCAAAAATGAACGATTTGGCCTTGAGAACTCTACGAAACTACTCCGATAATTTGGGGCCTAAACACTTGAAAATTTGGATATAGGTTCCTTGAACATGGCTCTAAATTAATAAATCAATTTGAGCCCAAAACAATAAATTTTAAGGAGTCATAATAGGGGTCAAAGTTAAATAAATTTACCTTTTTTTTTGTTATGCATACACCTCAAAAACCCGGGCAACACCGGGCACACATGTAAGTACTATATATTAGGTACTATAAAATATTAATATTAACTGAATATTAAGCGATTATGATTTTTGTAGCCAATATTTAGATTGTATTTAGTGAATATTTTTAATTGATGTCTAATATATATATATATATATATATATATATATATATATATATATATATATAACAAAAAATAAAATAAGATATTTGGGAGACCATCTTTGTTGATATAATGTATTTTTTTTTTATTTATATACAAACATGAGCTTTGATATTCTTTCACGTGTGTAAAAATGTTAACGCTATAACGTATCACTTACACTAATATCAACTCAGTGCAATTTATATTCTTTTTGTATCTTTTCTTTTTTTATTTCAAAAATGTCTTCCGTGTTGAAAATATTAATTTTCATATAAGAATGTTTTACGTTGTGTACGTTTTTTTTTCTTCAAATTGCAGTAATTGAATTCATAATGGCATATGCATTTGCGTTCGTCTTTACATTTCTTCACGCTATTCGTGTTGATAATTTTAACGCATGGAGTTTGGGTGTAACTCCTCCATCGGGTTAATTGGATGTATCAGCTAGACACGCCATAAAGAATCCGTACCAAAATATTGGGGCGAAACGTTTTCTTTAGAAAAGTGTATCCTTTAAAGAATTTTAGCGCATTTATTATAATCACGCAGATGCAAAAATATATAAAAAAAAAAAAAAAAAAAAAAAAACATTAGTATGTTTTAATTGTTGGGTGTCCAATTTTAAAGCAATAAACTTCTATGAAAATTACAACTATAGTTTTCCTTCTCGGACAATACATAGCAAATTTAATAGAACATTATTTATTTTCAGTCTGAACATGTAGGCGTTGGGACTACATTAAATGTGTGCTACCTATTTATACATACACACATACAAACACACACACGCACACACACACACACATATATATATATATATACATCCTTTATATACATATACATTTATATTAATATATATATATATATATATTAATATATATATATATATATATATATATATATATATATATATATATATATATATATATATATATATATATATAGTCTTGGAAGTTTTTAACTTTAAAAATATAAAAAAAATATTTTTTATCATTCATTAGGAAAACATTTAGTCAGAAAGTCCTTACATAACCTGCAATCACCGCATCAACTTTCTCTCTCGAATTCACTATAGTAACAGAGATAATTTATTTTTAGAGACCATCAGTTTTTTACCATGAAATACTATTTCGGGGATTTAAAAAAAAAAAGTATATTACATCATGGCTCCCAGCAGTGTTGATCAAACACCACCTCCCTAAATCTTAGAGAAAATAAACGTATTACAACTATTAGATGTAGTTTTCTATTGTTAATTAATTCATCTAGCCTATTCATGTTATAAAAATGAATTTCTTACCTATGAGATTCATCTGTTTTCTAATTCAAAATGGATATATTTTTTTAATTTATCAGTCTTGTATTTATAAGATTAGAATTAATCCATTTGACTTCATATCACCCTCACTATGATTAGTATTTTGTATATTTACAATCTTAATTATTGTAAGTAAATGTATATATATATATATATCTATAACAGTGAACGTGTCTGTCTGTCTGTCTGTCTGTCTGTGTGTCTGTCTGTCTGTGTACATTTCCCTACGCAATAACTCTGTCAATCTTTAGTCTATAGACTCGAAATTTGAAATACGGGGTACTGAGATTTGGGAAAATCGATGTGACCGGTGTCAGCCAGAAACTTGGCTGTTAAGGGGTCAAATTTCAACGATTTGACATTTAAGAACTCTATCAAACTCCTCCGACAATTTTGGGTCTAGACACTGGAAATTTTAGATATATGTTCCTTGAACATGGATCTACCTTAATAAAGTGATTTGAGCCCGAAACAATAAATTTTAAGGGGTCATAATAGGGGTCAAAGTTTTAAAAAATTATCCATTTTTTTGTTTTTTTGCTTTTTTTGCACAACATACACCTCCAAACACCCGAGCAACGCCGGGCACCCCTGCAAGTATATATATATATATATATATATATATATATATATATATATATATATATATATATATATATATAAAAGGTTAAAAATAGTTATACATATATACATTTTTCCCTTTCCTTTTTCTGTTCCTTTTCTTTTCTTTTTTTCTTTTTTCATAAATACATTTTATACATTACTAATAAAGTTTTAGATTTATTTTATTAATATATTCTGGTTAATTTTAAACGAGTCTAATGCGTCAGAATAACACACACACGCTTTATTTAACTGTTTAAATATTTTAGTTTTATCCACACATGATTTTTATCATCCTTATCACTAAGCTAGAAAATGGTTGTATAACATCTATTAAATTTAAAGTAACGCGGACTATTCTAACAAAATAAACTCTGACATAATGGTTCAATGCAACATAAAAAACAGGGCAGGTAGTATCTTTATGTGGCATACGTACTATTTAAAACGGGGAAAAGTTCTTTTATCACATATTTTATTAAAAAAATCCCATCCTCAATTTTTATATCTAAATCCAGAAATGTAGCCTGTTATCCTTTATATTCACAATTCAATTCTTACTCTTTAATATATATATATATATATATATATATATATATATATATATATATATATATATATATATATATATATAATCTTAGAAAGGTCCTCATGTACAACACAAGGATTTTGCAACGAGAAAGTAATCGTAAAAAATTAAAAATACTTGAAGCACTATATATAAAAACCCAGCACCCATCTATAAATAGCATTAATTTTGAAATTAGCAATAATGTGCTGAAATGTTTAGCATTACCAGTATACGACTGGTTTTACTAACACTGCCTTTTATCATCCTTATTTTTAATCGAGTTTTTTATCACCCGTAAATGTATATCTTAATCGACATTTCATTGACTCTTTTTATCACTCGTAAATATATATTTCACTTCTATTTTTAATATTTTATATCCACCTGATGATGATTCAAGAAAGAATCGAAAGCGCTTGTGTGAACCATTGAACATTTGTAAATAACTTCCATCTTAAAGTTTAAAAAAATCTTACGAAAGATCGAAAAAATGAAAGAAAGGATCATTAACCAAGGTATCTCAGTTGTTTGTAATAATGTTTGCCTGAATGAAGGAATGCTGCCTAAATACGCTAATATATATATCTATATATATATATATATATATATATATATATATATATATATATTATAGATATAAAACGTTTATTTATTTAGAATTCCGCTTTATCGTTTATACATATAAGGTAATCTATCAATCTCCTACACCCATGAAAATTATGTTTTAGATATATCATTGTTTATTTGTGATGACATATATATATATATATATATATATATATATATATATATATATATATATATATATATATATATATATATATATATATATATATATATGCTTGTTTCGTTGAACAGCGGTAATGATTCCTGCTTGATTTTGTTGCGATCCGTTTTTTTTCTATTTTGCAGGCCAATGTTCGAACGTTCTGGTCGAGTATAAAATGAAATTTACCGTAGCTGCGGACGTTTTTGACTTCCATGTGTCGTCTTCACTAAAAGTTGCATTTTGGGTGATTTTAATCGTCTTTCCAATGAATTAACTATGCGCAATTTTTAATTAATAACTCGATTATCTGGCGTGCAAAGAGAATGCTGCAAAGAAATTGGGTTTTATCTCCCAGACTTAAAATTTACGCAAACCAGACAGTATGTCTTTCATCTTCGAGTGGTGTCTTTGATAAAGGATGACTCCTTTGGAATAAACACATGTATATATATATATATATATATATATATATATATATATATATAGAGAGAGAGAGAGAGAGAGAGAGAGAGAGAGGGAGAGAGAGAGGGAGGGAGATAGATATATATATATACAGAGAGAGGGTACGATTTAGATGAATTACACACACAATAGAATACATTGCACACACACACACCCACACACATATATATATATATATATATATATATATATATATATATATATATATATATATATATATATATATATATATATACCAGTATATTAATCATGTGTAGTGCCATCCATACTCTAAGGCTCTGATGATGAACCAGGTAACAGTCACATATAGAACTTCTCGAGAAGTCGCAGCCGTACTACCTTAGGCATATCCTTGGTTTAATTTGGGATAGCTTTGTCTTCGATAGAGATGTCTTTAATAAGGCCAAAACACCCAGTATTGTTACTATTGCTATAAAGAACCAGATGCGTTAAGAGGGTATTCTTCGCCAGCTTCATGTCTATCGACTCCCAAAACAATTTTTCTCTGGTGACGTCTTTCTTGCCAGAAGACATCAGCACAAGCACAAAAAATGTTTTCCTGATAGCATCAAGAAGTGTCTGGTGAGCTTTCATGTATCTGTTTATAGTTGGGAGACCCTAGACTATAATTGCAGTTAGTGGAGAGCAATAATATACTGAAGCGCACAAACTTTTGAAGCAGTCAAGATAGACGGAGCGAAGCTCAAGAAACCTTGTCGCCAAAACCATGGGTATCTTTGGATCTGTGAGAGGTGTGATCGGGCTCTGTTAGCTAAGGCCGGGTTTCGTTAATTACACGGAAGATCCCGATGATACAGGTTCAGTTTCTGTAAGTTTTATCCAAACCAATGAACATCTTTAGTATCATGTCTCCTTGAAGCTGTGCAAGTCGTCGCTGGCAGAACTGAAAAGTTAAGTGACTGAGGAAATGGCAACCGTCCTGCAAGAGGTCGCAATATCTATCTATCTATCTATCTATCTATCTATCTATCTATCTATCTATCTATATCTGGTCCTGTCGGTGGGGCATTCGAATACAACGACTGCCCCACCCCCCTGCAGAGGGTAAAAGGTCCCTCAATGGGGGTCCTGGATATGAGCATAAACTATATCCAGTGATGAGGCCCCAGCTTGCGGGCGTTGGGGAGTGTGGAGCCACCCTTTAATTACCATTGCTCCCAGGTCAACTCTGACCCGGAGTGGTAGTACCTGTTCGGGTTCCAACTATGGGTTAAATAGAAACCGACTTGAAAACAACAAATATATTCTATTAAAAATGTTTTCTTCAAAATCTTTGGATTCGGCATTAAATCACCCGAAAAAGGTTTGATATGCCGTAAAACAAAAGCAACCAACCAACCATCTATCTATCTATCTATCTATCTATCTCTCTCTCTATATATATATATATCTTTATATATATATATCTTTATATATATATATATATTTATATACATATATATATAAATATATATATATAAATATATATATATATATATATATATATATATATATATATATATATATATATATATATATATATATATATATATATATATATAGCATGGGTGCCCGGAGATAGATAGATAGTTCTACTCATAAGAGGCCAGAACGGAATCATCAAATTACATTTGTAGCAATGCTAGAATTTTCTGCTTATGGAATAAAGAAAAACCACAGTTGACTATAGTCATAAATTGCAAAGAAAAATAAGTAAAATTTGTTGGATACGCAAAAAAATAAATAAATAAATAAATAAAAACAAACTGCACTTAACATTTCAGCTTGCATGATGATTCTCTCAAGGTAATCCGAAAGGCGAAAAAATTCTTTAGAGAGAATGAAGCCCAAAATTAAATCTATTGTGATGTAAAAAGTCCGGTTGGATACTTTCCAAAGCAGCTGAAATAATGGTTATTATTTTTTTTTTCGGACAGTTTAGTAGTCCAAAAGAAGTTGATATCCAGTACGTATTTGACCCAGAATTAAAAAGAACAGAACAACATATCACCCTGCATGCCATAACCAGCAAATTCTAGTATTGCTACTAATAAAATTTGCTGAATTCTTTCTATTTTTTTTTATTCTGTTGGGAGTAAATTATCTACAAAAACATACCGGTATTAATATTAAATTGAAGTTTACTATTGCATATATCAGGTAGACACTACATTTTGATTTCATTTGTATATATATATATATATATATATATATATATATATATATATATATATATATATATATATATACATACATACATATATATAAAATGAACTCATTTTTTCCCGTCTGATTTTAACATTAATAGGATTAAAAAATCAAGATATTTCATGCAAATATAATATGCACAAACGGCAGAACAATATCTGAGGTGTGTTATAGGCTTATTATTTCTCAAATTCCTTGATAATCTTAGATTTCTATACGTTTTCTGCTGAGAAGTCACGGCCAAAATCGGTTAAGATCAATGGAAGTGGTAAAGTATTTTCTCTCTAATAAATTCCTCCTCCCCCTGCCACCACTTAACACCGTTTGGGGATCGTTCACAAGGAACAGTTGAGAAGAGAACACCGGTTTGGCTTCGTAGTTCTTTCATGTGAAGTTATTTAAAATCACTAAACTAAGCTGCAGTGCTCTGTGGCGTAGTGGTTAGTGTGCTGGGCAATTCACATTATATTTTCACGTTCGCGCCGACCTACCGTAGTCGTTTTTTTTTTGTTTGTTTTTTTTCCTAAACAACTGGAATGGACTTTTCTTGGCGGCCGAACTGTTAACGTTGCAGATGTTTTTTTTTGTTTTTTTTTCACACTATATTTTCCTACTTTTACTCATGACTCCGGGTTTGATCCTTCCTACTTACCTACCATAACATTTTTTAAAACTCCACCCCGTCCCGGAAACAAACACTCGGGCAACGCCGGGTACCCCCACTAGTATAAATATATTTTAGTCGTCGACATACAGTCATGTTTCGTTGTATCAAAACTCATCAGTGCCGCTAGACTAGCACCTATCCCAAGCCGAGGATCGAACCTAGAACCGTCGTGATGACAGTCGGCAGTTTTACCCCTCGACCACGGAAGCGACTAATCTTTCTGAATGTCTATTTAAATAAACATCCGTTCGCCACTCGTAAAGTGCTCAAACGTTTTTTTGTAAACAAACCGCGAGCTTCGCATTTTTCAGCCAAATTAAGTAGCGAGTGAGATTATTTACGATAGTTCTCTACCCAAAGAGGGGGCTATATAAAATATGTCAGTCATCGACATACAGTCCTGTTTCGTTGTATCACAACCCATTAGCGCCGCTAGACTAGCACCTATCCCAAGCCGAGGATCGAACCTAGAATCGTCGTGATGACAGTCGGCAATTCTAGCCCTCGATCACGGAAGCGGTGCCCGCAACTAATCTGTCCGAATGTCTATTTAAATAAACATCCGCCCGCCACTCGTAAAGTTATATATATATATATATATATATATATATATATATATATATATATATATATATATATATATATATATATCTGTGTGTTTGCGTGCGCGTGTGTGTGTGTGCGCGCGCTAATAGATATTTTCATATTCGCAAAATATTTTAGTCGGTGAATCTAACACTCATTTATTACTCTTTGCCAGAGTCTAAAAAAAAAATCTTAAATCTAATCGAAGTATTTCTGATCTTATATCACGTCACTGCAATGCTCCATCTCTATGCTTGTAGTACATTTAATTTCATTGAATGTGCGCTAATTAACTCAAAGAAGTTTCCTCCTCGACGTACACACAACTAACCCGTCAGGCAGCAAAATCCCACCACTTTAGACTTGAGAGTTTAAATGCGGGGACAACTAGCTACTCTACTACCAGGTCCGCCCGACTTTGCTCGGGCCTTATGTGCTGTTCATAACTTTATGTGCATATGTATACATTAAAAAGTGTGAACATGTACGGTAATGCCTCTCTATATAATAGGTTTTCTCATAGAATGAAGTTGGTAGAGACCGCAGACAACGATTTCCTTTTTTAATTTGACGCCAATTTTGATCCCATTAACATTTAATATTTTTGGCTCCAATTGAATTAAAATGTTTAATCTATGTCCAAGTCGCTTTCATCAGAAATTTCAAATGTTTTCACCCAAAATTGGCGAAGGAGTAGACTCTGCAAAGGTGAACGCTGTAAACTTTGACATTTGGCAGCCAAATTTTCGCCAAAAACTTATTAAAATGCGTACTACATGTCTGGATACCCTTTATGTCAAATTTCAAATGTTTAGACCTAAAAGTGACTTAATAGTTTGCTAGAGACCGCAAAGGTAAAATCTCTTAAACGTTTTCCCTTTGGAAGCCAAATTTTTAGCAAAAAGCGATTAAAAAGCTTGTCTTATATCTAAATACACTTTATGTAAAATTTCAAATGCTTTGACCAGAATTTGGCTGAGTAATTTCGTAAAGACCGCTGAGGTCAATTTTCGTAAACATTTGTCCCATATTATGACCTTTTAACAATTATTATATTTGAGCTCAAATCGAATTTTAAAGTAATCTACATGTCCAAGTAAACTGCATCTGAAATTTCAAGTGTTTAGATCCAAAATTGGCGGAGGAATTTGGTAGAGTTCTCAAGGGCCAAATCGTTGAACTGCTTAACATTCAAATTTCTGGCCGAAAACCTATTAAAAAGATGTCCGAAATCTGAATATCCCTTCTGTCAAATCTCGAGTCTCTAGACTAACCATTAACAGAGTAATTGCATAGGGAAGTTTACACCCCCCCACACACATTTACATTTTATATAGATTGCCGTTGTCTTACTTCACAGCCGTGGCTACAAATATAAAAAGTCCTCCCAATCTCAATATGTTACTAAATCTGAACAAAACAAAATCTATAAACATTTATTTTCAAATAACGGCTCGTTACCACAAGGCTGCATTTAAACTGAATACAACACGGCCGTTTTCAAGTCCAAGGTAAACAAGATACATGTGATCGGTTATTGGCCAGCAATTAAGCGATTAAAGGGTCAAAGTTCAACGATTTGACCTTTGAGAACTCTACCAAACTCCTCCCACAAGTTTGGGTCTACGCACTTGAAATTTTAGATATAGGTTCCTTGGACATGGATCTAACTTAATAACTTGACTTGAGCCCAAAACTATAAACTTGAAGGTTCATAATAGAGATCGAATAAAAAAATTGACCTCTGTGGTCTCTTCCAAATTACTCAGACAATTTCTGGTCTAAATATTTGAAATTTTACATAAAGGGGACTCAGAGATAGCGCAAGCTTTTTCATCAATTTGGGTCGAAAATTTTTTAGTTACCAATATATAAATGTATGTGTGTATGTATGTCTGTTTGCATGTCTGCCTTAAACTTTCAATAGAAGCGACGGATTTATACAAGATCAGTATCGTTTTAAAGTTCGATCTTTTTTACGACAAATATTGAAAAATTGGTTAAAAACATTAATATCTTCCCCTTCAACAAGCCACTTTTTCTACAGGGGGGTTCACTTTTTACGCCGATATATTTAAAAGTTATCCTCTTTTTAGATTGTTGAGCCTTAATTTAAAAAAAGTGTCGCTTCCGGTTTAGCGGTGGTAGTAACAGCATAAACGTTAGGTCTTACACCGTTTTTTTCCTCCTTTGCGGTACGGGTTCGAGCCTGCCCTCCTACTACCACTTTTTTTTTTGCTCAACATACACATCCAAACACCCGGGCAACGCCGGTCGCCCATGCTAGCATATATATATATATATATATATATATATATATATATATATATATGTGTGTGTGTGTGTATATGTGTGTGTGTGCGCGCATGTGTGCGTGTGTGTATATGTGTGTGTATATGTGTGTGTAAGTAAAACAATTGATACTGATTTGATAAAGGAAGGTGATTGGATTTAAAAAATCTTTTTATCGATTACTTAATTATATTTTTTGCCCCCGCCGAATGTTTAAAACAGTTGTGAGGATGTGTCACTTTCAATCCTGCGCCTCTGGGTTACAAATATCGTGTGAATTCCAGGAGTGTTTATCTGAGATTAAAACTAAAACAAAAAAAAAAATGGAAAAACATTGGAATGACGTCAATCATAATTTTATGAGGCAACGAAACCCTGCATTGCCTTCGGCATTTCCTCCCACAGGGGAGAAACACTTGCTGGATTCGCGGTGGTAATTAGAATCTTATTCGTGATAATTCGTTGAGAAAACAGTGCTCAATATCATGTCTTTTATAATCTTCTTTCAAACCAGAAAACAGTGTAAGGCTGTAGGCAAAATGTCAGCTATTGTATGTGAATATTCATTTTTCATTCCAATGGTAACGATGTACGTATTATTCTTTCAGTAGACAGTTATGCATCTATAAAAATATATCAATATAGACAAACAGACATATACACTCCCAGGGGCTCACACACACACACACACACACACACACACACACACACACACACACACACACACACACACACGCACGCACAGAGCTAATATAAGCGATTAGATATAAATATACATAACCATGTGTCGATTTGAAACCGACAATCTTAATTATTTTCAAATCAGCTATGAGACTTAAAATAAAAATAATACTATGCACTCATACTGAATTATATATATATATATATATATATATATATATAGGTATTTAATTATTATAGTAAATAATTGTATAAATATATAATTATTTACTATAATTATATATATATATATATATATATATATATATATATATATATATATATATATATATATATAAAGGAGATTAGAACAATAGTCTAAAGAGCTGAGTGTATTTTAATGTAACAGTGAAATTACTAGTTTAATTAAAATACAGGAAATAGAAAGTGCTCGTTGTAATTTAGATATATGATAAGCTCGATAGTTAAATGTCCTAGAGCTAATTCAATATAAAGTAATGTGATTGACAATTTAAAATTTAAAAATCAAATTATAATTAAATTAAAAAGCCGTTTCATAAGAAGGAACAATAACAAAATCAATTATCTGATTTTGTTATGGTTCCTTCTTATGAAACGGATTTTTAATTTAATTATAATTTGATTTTAAAATTTTAAATTATCAATCACATTACTTAATATACATACATATATATATATATATATATATATATATATAATTATTTACTATAATAATTAAATACCTACACCACAACACAAGCCAAATCTGGCTTGATTAGAAAAAACCGTATCCAGTAGGTTACTGTTAACCGCGTAAAATTCGTTGAATTTAATCATATTATGTTTAATGTTTTTTTTGGGGTTTTTTTTTTACTTCAGTCAGAAGTATCTAATCATTATGCGATGATCTACGCATCAGATCGAAATTGATCGACTTAATTCAAATGAAAGGTCTCAACGATAAGAAATTCGATTTACTATATAAAAAAAAATATCTACAGAGATTCGCATTTCATCCTTTCGGGGATTTTCAGTGCAGGATGTCACGATTAACACCAGTCGATAGATTCGAACCACGCAACACAAGCCATATCTGGAATGATTAGTAAATATCGTATCCATTCGCCTACTATTAACCGCGTGAAATAACGTTGAATTTCAAGAGTTTTTTAATGATTATCTTTTACTTCAGTATATATATATATATATATATATATATATATATATATATATATAGAGAGAGAGAGAGAGAGAGAGAGAGAGAGAGAGAAAATAAAAGGAACAAACCGTATTATGTGTTCATCAACGTTTCGTCTTTATTTCGAGACTTCCTCTAAAGACGAAACATTGATGAACACATAATATGGCTTGTTTCTTTTTATTTTCTCTATTTTGTCGGAATACTATTTCCATCATTTTCATCATATATATATATATATATAAATATATATATATATATATATAAATATATATATATATATATATATATATATATATATATATATATATACTGACTGATGTAAAAAGCATTAAAAATTTTTAAATTCAACGTTATATATATATATATATACATATATATATATATATATATATATATATATATATATATATATATATATATATATGTATATATATATAATCTCTGATGAGAAAAATTGGCGTTGTTTGAAACTCCGCGGATTAAAGAGCACCTAGCTACCAGCTTTTGTGTATAATGCCGAATAATAAAAACTAGGCAAATTTTTACATCTTTGTTCTTCTTCTTATTTATTTACTTTTAAAAGATTTTTAAAAAATTGTAAGATAGTAATCATCCTAAAACTTTCAATAAAATATTATTCACTATATATAAATATATATATATTTATTTATATATGTATATATATATACATATAAATGTATATATATATACATATTTATATATATATATAAATGTATATATATATATACATATTTATGTATACATATATATATATATATATATAAATGTATATATATACATATTTATATATATATATACATATTTATATATATAAATGTATATATATATATACATATTTATATATATATATATACACATTTTTTTTAAATTTGACCCCTATTATGACCCCTTCAAATGTATAATTTCGGGCTCAAATCACTTTATTAAGTTAGATCCTGGTTCAAGGAACCTATATCTAAAATTTAAAGTGTCTAGATCCAAAATTCTCGGAGGAGTTTGGTAGAGTTCTTAAAGGTCAAATCGTTGAAATTTGACCCCTTAACAGCCAAATTTCTGGCTGACACCCGTCACATCGATTTTCCCAAATCTCAGTACCCGGTATTTCAAATTTCGAGTCTATAGACTAAAAATTGACAGAGTTATTGCGTAGGGAAATGTACACAGACAGACAGACAGACATACACGTTCACTTTTATATATATATATATATATATATATATATATATATATAGAGAGAGAGAGAGAGAAAGAGAGAGAGAGCAATAGAGAATGTATTCACTATATATATAATTTTGAATGTATCTGTGTATAACTATAGATAGATAGATAGATAGATAGATAGATAGATATATAGATAGATAGGTAGGTAGATCGGGTGATATATAAATATATAGATAGATAGATCAATTTTCTTTTGGAATTTAGTATAGTCCAGATACATCCATGTTTTCTTTTTTATAAAGTATCTTTATCGAGATAATATCCCCGATTTCGGTCTCCTAATAAAAAAAAATGGCGCGAACAAAAACGAAATTCTTTTAAAATCACAATCGTACCTATCTCCATTTTTTTTCTATTTTTGTTTCACAATTTGTTTTCCTTTTTCCCAGACAGCCTTATATTAGTGTGATATCTTTCATATCTTATGTCTTGCAGTTTCATTTTTTTTTTTTTGCCTTTTCGGTTATAAAATTCATATCAATTCTTTTTTATTACACGAGATGCATAATCAGAATTCTTCTGTCTCGCACCATTTTGTCTTGAAATTCTTGCTCCGAAGAACAATTGGAAGAAGGCGGCGATAGAAGACGCACGCCAGTTTCATTCTTTGAAAGAGAAGTCCTCTCTTACGGGCATTTATACTGTAAAAATGGACTGGCGAAAAAAAAATGCATAATGGTTGGTTTAATATCTTCGCATAAAATCTAGCATAACAGAGATAAATGGCACCTTCGCGTATCGAATTGGAAATGTTTATAATTTTACATTTCGAAAAAACATTTTTCTTTTGCAATGAAAAACAGAATAACTGTCTATGGTGCAAACACTGTCATTACAAAGGAAAAACACGAAGCAGATAAAAGAAAAAAAATCAATGAAGAAATTATCAGCATTATTATTGTCATGTTCGGTTTCACGTCCGTTTTATATTCTGGCATGGGTTAGACGGCTTTTACAAAACCTATCACTAGAAGATCTGCATTTTCCTCTCATTTACTTAGGTTGGTTGTTTTTTTTTTACGGCATATCACCCTTTTTCATGTTGTTTAATGCCGAATCCAAAGATTTGGAAGACATTTTTTTTAATAGAATATACGACGGGCGTGCAATAAGTAATTCCCCTCACCCACTTCCCATAGCAGTAGAGCAACGAAACTTGGCACAGTTAATAGTCTTTCTCTACATAGGGAATACCAAGAGTTATGCATTTCTCCCATCGTTTGATGCAGCTCTGGAGACCGTATTTGTAGAACATCCCAGGTTGGTCCTCCAACCACGGCATGACTTCAGAAATCAGGGCTGCATCATCTGGGAAACGCTTTCCTTTAAAAAAAAATCATGGCTGGGAAGAGGTAAAAGTCAGAGGGCGCAAGGTCAGGAGAGGAAGGTGGGTGGGGGTTGATTTCATAACCAAACGCCCGTGCTTCTGATCTGGCGACAGGCGAGTTGTGGACCGGAGCATCTGCTTAGGTCTACATTATTTCCCCGTTTCCGTTTTCGTTGGCAATCTACTGACCTTCCATTCTTTTCTCTAAAATAGTTTGCATTTACCATTCCAAGCTCTCTCTTTTACACCCAATATCATCATCATCATGATGGTTATTATGTTTGTCGCCCACATCGTTATAATCCTCCTAATCTTTATTTTCTTCATAATTATCATAATTAGGTACGTGATATGACCTTAAACTATATCCGATGGTGAGGCTCCAGCCGCGGTATTTGGAGGGTGTGGAGCCACCCCTTAATTTTCATTGCTCCCAGGTCCACTCTGACTCAGAGTGGTAGTACCTGTTAGGCTTTCAACTATAGGTTAAATACAAGCCGACTTGAAGAAAAAAAAGCAAACAAATATTTTATATTAAATACTTTTTCTGCAAAATCACATCGGCATTAAATAAACTGAGAAGGGTTGATATGCTGTAAAAGAAACAACCAATTCGACCATTATCATAAATATCATTATCTTTATCGTAGTCATAATCACAGTCAGTCTTTGACAATCCAACTCCCCCTCCTCTCTCTGTCTGTCTGTCTCTCTCTGTTTCTTTTAGCCTTTTACTCTTATTGCAAGCCTAATCTCGACAATCCGCCCATTTTCCTTTAAATATTTTATTTTTATTTTGCGATTCCGAGATCTCCTTCATTATCGATTTCATCATCATCGTAACGATTATCATTATACTCGTCGTCGTCGTCGTCGTCGTCGTCATCATCATCATCATCATCATCATCATCATCATCATCATCATCAGTCTTTATTATATATAATATTTATAAAATATAATTAACGGACAGTGTTAGCTACGAGCTCAGAGAGAAAACGTGCATAAATTTATTTACAGTCTCGATAAAATAACAGACTCGTTTGAATAATTGTCCGCAACCGCAATAATGTAATTTGCATTGAGTTGTTGCGGTGGAAAGTTGTTGGACGACAAAAAAAAAAAAAACCGAACCGAAAAGAAATTATTGAGGTACGATTTAAGTGGGCGAAACACCCATTAGCATTAAATGAACAAATTTATTTTATCAAAGATAACTGAGTCATATAAGAATAAAGCCTTTGACGGAATATTTATTCTCGTCTTTTAAAGTGTTTTTCTCCAACAAACTTTGTTCGTGGCGGTAGCCACTTAGTCATCGTTCCACACTTTGTGGAAAAAAATAATGCCAAAACGTCACTTACACAAGCGTCTCTGTGTATCCTGTCGGGTGATAGAAGAAAAAGAAAAATACGTCTATAGATGTTTTATTAATATACAAATGGCATAAATTTTGTATGTGCGGAGATGACTGCTTTGCAATGGAATGAGAAGGAAAGCACAGGGCAGTCGTCATTTTTGGACAGCTGAGAGAGATAGTGAGAACGGTCGTTGAAGATTACAGTTGAAGCCGGGAGTTGGCGAGGAGTTTGGGCAAATAGTTATTATTATATTTTAACCATTAGTTTCATTCACAGGAGTAACCAAGGAATCACTAATCAAATGCTTTTGAAAAAAATAGGAGCCGTATGTATAAAATATCTCCCTCGATCATAATCATAGAGACGTAATCGTCTATTCGCAGTAGATGAAAGAATCAGATATTTTTGAGGTACGACGGCGTGCAATAAGTAATGACCCTGACTAACTTCCTATAGAAGTAGAGCTATTGTACAGTTATTAGTTTTTCTCTACATAGGAAGTACACAGAGTTATGCATTTCTCCCACCGTTTGATGTAGCTCTGGAGACCGTTTTTGTAGAACAACCCAGGTTGGTCCTCCAACCACGACGTGACTTCAGAAATCAAGGCAGCAGCATCTGGGAAACGCTTTCCTTTCAAAAACAACTTCATGGCTGGGAAGAGGTGAAAGTCAGAAGGTGCAAGGTCAGGAGAGTAGGAAGGATTGGGTAGGATTTCCCAACCACACGCCGTGGTTCTAATCTGACAACATGCGAGTTGTGAACCGGAGCGTTGTCCTGCAGGAGTAGGGTACCTTTGCTGAACCTGTCCCGCCTCTTGATTTTGATAGCTTCCTTTAATTTCCTAAACAGTGAAACATAATACGCTCCTGCAATTGTGGTACACTTTGCGAGGAAATCTGTCATCACTACTCCGTCCTGGTCCCAGAAGACTGTGAGCATGACCTTGCCAGTGGAGTCCTGCACCCTTACCTTATTTGGAGGTGGTGAGTCCAAGTGCTTCCACTGCATTGACTGAAATTTTGTCTCTGGATCATAGTGATGGACCCAGGTTCCATCCTGTGTAATAAGTCTTTTGAAAAAACTTGGATTAATCTTCTTGGCACATCTCCAAATTCCAAGTTCTCGCTTCTGGAATGATGTAAGCAATCTGGGAATCCATCTGACAGATACCTTATGAATATGATAATGGTCATGAATGATAGTTTTCACAGACCTTGTACTAATCTTTACATGTTGGGCTTTTCGGCGAATAGTAATGCACCGATCTTCCAAAATAACAGATTCAACTTGACGAACATATGCCTCATCAATGACAGAAGGGGAGCGACCAGATCTGGGAGCTGTTTCCACAGATTCCCAGCCATGTTTGAATTCACGGTGCCAGCGTTTTACAAGGTCATATGATGGGGCATTATCCCCATAAGTTTCTTTCATTTAACCAAAAGTCTCCTGTGGTATGCGTCCTTTCAAATACAAAAACCGGATCACTGCTCAACATTCAACAGGCTCCATGTAACACCTGACTCAGTTCAAACACCTGTAAAATAGAAACCACAATTATTTCAGAGCTGTGATTTGCCACATAACCCGTAGAGATATAAATCATTGCACATGTAATATTTCATCTAGATCAGAAAAGTTGAACTGTGTTAGGGGCATTGCTTATTGCACACCCCTCGTAGCAATCCCCATTGCACTTCAGAAATAACATTAGAGGCTAAATAGTCACCCATGACCGCCAGCTGCGGAATTGTGCCCATGATGAGTCGATAATTGAGATGATTAGTCAGATTTACGTAATACTAATTTCACTTCATATAATTACAATATTCGGGGTATTTTTATAATTATTAGAAACTTATTAATACAACTATCAATATTTAAGTTGAAAAATTGCCTCTTGAAATTTAGAGGATGCTCTTTGGTAGTATATAAAACACGGGGTGAAAAGCGTAGAGACGACATATTTTTGTTCACATTACATTTAAACGATTTGAGGTAAGTTCAGTTAGAAAAAATGGAAATAGGGAACGGGATATAAAAATTTGCATACTTTGAAAATCCAGTACAAACTCAATCTCATTCAACCAGAAAACCAGGGTGCCCCAATAAAATGTATACACTCTTTAAATTATCACGTTGTACTTGCACTTCTGCATGTCAGTGCAGTCGGGGAAGCAGTCTAGGTGTTCTGGGGAAGAAACTACTGGAGTAGAAGTCTCTCTTGCATCTACGGATCTCTACTGTGCTGTGAAGGGGTGGGATTTAGCTGTTTGTCGGGTTTCTCGGGGGTATTTACGTCGTGGAGGCACAAGTGCTTGCAGTTCGTCAGAGCATTCTCCGTTAAAGTACTTGTAGAACAGGCAGAGGGGTGTAACATTTCGTCGATGGGACAGAGGCTGAAGTTTAGCTGACAGTTCAGGACCTATCCGATTGGCGACTCTCTTTGGAACCTTGTCTAGGAGCGAGAGACTAGTGGCAGATGCACCACCCCAAATATCTCAACTATACCCCATATAGTGGCGAATGGTGGCTTTAAAGAAGTATAGGATACTTACAGGCGTTAGTAGCTTTCTAGCACGGTAGAGAGAACCCACCTTCCTCGCAGCGGCCCTGGCAATGTTCTCAATGTGATTGTTCCAACTCATAAGCAACGCCACTTTCCCAAGAGATGTTTAGAAAAAAAAAAAAATGCACTTCAAGCAGGATGGAGTACTCCCCACTATCACCATGCCGTAAGAATATATCTTGATAATCACCTGCGAAACAGATAGGTAGAATGAAGGGGAAGTATCGAGCACTGTGCGCGTTCACGAGATTTGACCCCCACTGGATTTTTCTCTTTTTTGGGGGGGCGAGCATGTGGGGGTCATGTTAAACAGAGAATTCGCACCACAAAACGAGCTACAATATATGAGTTTAAAGGAACCATGGAAAGATGTGTCAACATACTAATTCAACTTATTAGGAGCATTTTTGATCCAACCAGTGAGCGTTGTCAGCTGTTCATGGAACAAAATGCTAATAATTTTAACACTTTCAATAATTAATTGTGGTTTTCTATTGGTTCACAGTATTTTTTATGAATGAAACTTTTCATTCTTAAAATAAATGTTGTTTTTATGGTGAGTGTAATAGTGTATACATTTTATTGGAACGCCCTGTATATTCAACTAACTACTCCATTCGAATATATCTGATGAATGGAATGCATCTCGAAATGTCTTACAATTCTAAGAGCTTTTTTCTTCTTCTTATGAAAAAAACACGTTTTTTTTTTTCTTTTTGTCGTTAGAGCGATGGGCAAACAGCCCCAAGATGTGGTGTACCACGCACAGATATCTCTAAGAAAGAAAATTTCTCATAGAATTGCCCCTTTATGTTTTGGCAGAAATGAGATTTTATTAAAGATCTGAGATAGTGGCTTTCATAAAAAAGAAAGAAAGAAAAATAACATCATGACTCATCAACTAAATAAAGCTGTAGCAAGAGTAATAGATGATAGCATTGCGGATTAAAATCATGGGTGTCCGGCGTTGCCTGGGTGTTTGGAGGAGTATGCTGAGCAAAAAAAAAAAAAAAAAAAACGGTCACTTTTTAAAACTTTAACCCTTATTATTACTCCTTCACATTTATTTAAGTATTTAGTAGCGGTATATGTAAACACAGTAAATAAAAACGTAGAAAATGAATGTTTTAGACGTTTGAGTAGCAAACTCTTTTATATATGCAATTAACGTTAAATGACCTTCTAATAGACACAATATGCTTGCATGACATATCTATTTTCTGGTTGTAGTTAAATACTATTTCAAAGAATAAATAGAAATTTGCAATTAAGACACATTGGCGATGATACGCTTTTTATAGCCTTTCATTTTAAACGATTCATTTGTTTCATTAGAACTACTAAGCAGGATGAATAAAAAAGGTTATTTCCATTGAACATATCGGATTTGTTCACTAATAGCTACTCAATCAATTCTTAAAACACCTTGTAATTTTAGGCAGTTCTTCTTAAGTTTTGAGCCGAGAACGTAGGTTGATAAACCAATATGACAAACTGGTCGGCATACCCGAGTGGATAATGGACATTTGTCACTCGATGTTCGGATAATGTTGTTAGAAATGGATTTGAAGTAAGGTTCGCTGATCTTCTATATTTTTTACACGGTCGTCACCGCTTATCAAGGTCCGGAAGCCACTCAGGGATAAAGGTTATTGCCAGTACAGTACGTTAGTGTGGAGATTTATTGAAGTGTTTACTTGAGGTGGCGGTTCATAAGGGATTTGTTTACGTTGGACTTGAAGACATCCAGGTATTCCACAGGCATGCAGTTATAAGAAATAAGCTTTGTTCATGGAATCTACGTTTTGATTTAGGCACAGATAAAGAGTGGGACAATTTTTTGACAGTGGATTCAGCTAGACGGGTGT
Organism: Euprymna scolopes; assembly: GCF_053919585.1. Lineage (NCBI taxonomy): Eukaryota > Metazoa > Mollusca > Cephalopoda > Sepiida > Sepiolidae > Euprymna > Euprymna scolopes. The sequence goes on from NC_136516.1 coordinate 3,417,096, forward strand.
TTGTCGTGAAAGATTGGCGAGGGGGGACCAGAGACTGGAGTTCAGACGAGCACCTGCCATGGAAATAACGAAAAAACAAGGATGGGCTCGCAACGTCTCTTTTGTGGGAGAGAGGTTGCAGGGTAGAGAAAAGGGCATCCCCCACTAAGCCACGAAGTCTATTTTGTACTCTGTCAAGGAAGGATAGACTGTTTTTAGCAGCTCCTGCCCAGATATGGCAGCAGCATTCCATCCTTGAACGTACTTGGCTTTTATATAGATAGAGAATTGCATCAATAGTGAGATATCTTCTGGAGCGGTAGAAGGATCCCACCATCTTTCCAGCGACCTTGGCAACAGACTTGATGTAAGCGTTCCATTTCAGATCAGGGGTAAAGGACAAACCCATAAGCTTGTCAAAACATGGGGGTTCTCCTAGACGAGAGCGATTCATTTCAATTGATGCCAGATGGGGATCAGAGCGTAATTAACACAGTGTTGTAAAGCAAGTTCAACGCACACGAGGGCCTGATCATGTTAGTCCTGGAATGTTACTAATATTTACACCAAATCGATGAATATATCTGTCTAAGTACTTATAGCAGAGAGGCAGTTATTATGTCATGATAAAACAGTTAGAAGATAAAGCAGTTAAAAGAGTCGTGTTAGCTTGAGTATCCAGATGTTTAATATATGAGATTCTACATTAAATGTCTTTACTTGAGCTTCACCGCATATCAATTCTTGAAGAGGATAATGTAAATGTATTAAGTGTGTTCGAAAGTTATCATAACTTCTTTCCTAATTAATTTTATAACTCGATATAATAACTATTAGAAACGACACATTTTTGTCCATAAAAACAGGTTTATGTATATAATTAGCTTAGAAATCCTGTGTTCTGGAAGCGATGACGTTTTTGAAGGCCGATTCGGCATCATCTTGGCTTTTGAAAAAAGTTTTCGTGGGAAGTTGTCGAGATGCTTGTAACAATGATTATCTGCGGGCGAGAGGTCCGATGAATATGGCGGATGAGTAATAGTCTCGTAGCTCAATTCTCTCAGTTTTTACAGAATCAGTTGTGTAACATTCGGGCGTGCGTTGTCATGGAAGAGGATTGGTCCATTTAATGTTGACCAATCTCGGGCACATACGTTGTAGCTGCTGCTGCATTTCGTCAAAGAATCCCCGCCGTAATAATTTCGTCTGGATTAAAAAGATGTGGTAAATAAGACCAGTTGCGGATTAACAAAAAGTCACCAGAACCTTATTTTGGTGTAATTTCGGCTTCGGTAAATATTGTGGGGATTCTTCAGATTTAAACCACTGTGTCAAATGTTGCTGGTTGTCGTAGAGGATCCACTTCTCATCACACATACCGATCCGCTAAAAAAAAACGTCGTTTTCTGTTGCGCAGAAAGAGCATAAAATACTCCTCAAACCGACGATATTTTATTATTGCTCAATTCATACGACACCCATTTGTCCAACATTTTGTCTTCCCTATTTTCCTTAAATATATATGATTTCTGATTTAAGTAATTAATAGATATACATATATATATATATATATATATATATATATATATATATATGTATATATATACGTATGTATATATATATATATACGTATGTATATATATATATATATATATTGCAATGCTATATATTATTTTGAATTGCATTTTTGCTTTATCGACTCGTGTTTTTTATTACCGTTCCCAATTTTTAGTCACGTTTTGCAGGCTTTTCAATCGTATGGGCAAAACTCAAATCCGGACAATATTGTTTTCCAGTTTAACGAGGCCGAAAAGCAGCCGAGGCCGCTAGTACTATCAATGATGCGTTTGACCAAGGAACCAATAACGAACGTGTAGAACAACAGTGATTCAAGACATTTCGCAATAGTGATGAGAGCCTCGTAGATAAAAACGGCCGCGGCCGGATGACTGCAGATGAAAACGAACATATGAAAGCCTTACTTGAAGCTAATCCATGTAAACCCACACGAACAGTTGCTGTTGAACTCGAGGTCAACTACTCAGCAGTCGTTCGCAATTTAAAGCAAATAAGGAAATCATAAAAGTTGAATAAATGGGTGCCGCATGAATTGAACGGTGATAAAAAAATCCTCGTTTTGAGTAACAAAAAACACTCTTTCTGCACAACAAAAAACGACCTTTTTTCTCTAGTAGATTGTGGTGTGTGATGAGAAGTGGCTTTTCTACAACGATCAGCGACGTTCGGCAAGGTTGTTTGATACCGGAGAACCCCCACAACCTATCCCGAAGCCGAAATTGCACAAAAAGTTATGGTAATTGTTTGGTGACCTCTAGCCGGTGTCATCACTCACAGTTTTTTTTTTTTAATCCAGGCGAAACGATTACTATAGAGAAGTACTGCCGACAAATTGACGAAATGCACAAGAAGCCCCAACGTGTGTGCCCGAAATTGGTCAATATGAAAGGGACCAGTTCTTGTCTATGACAACGCACGGCCGCATGTTGCTCAACTGACCGTGCAGAAGCAAAGAGAATTCGGCTACAAAACACTGTCTCACCCATCATATTCACCGAAGCTTTTGCCCACAGATTAAAACATTTTCAAGCATCTCGACAACTTCTTGCGCGATTTTTTTTTTTTTCAAAAACCGAGATGATGCCGAATCGGCCGTCAATGATTTTATCGCCTCCAGAAATTCGGATTTCTTTCCTAATTGGATAAGTAAACTTGTTCCTCGTTGGCAAAAATATATATCGATTCTAACGATTTCGATTTCGATTAAAACCATTTATTATTAAATAGGTATGACCCTTGGAAGTTGAACGTGAAAAACGACGTTATTTTTTGCCAACTAATAAACATAAATTAATCTTTTCAAAAGGGCAAAAGCGAGCATCAAAGACTATAAAAAACTTGTTAAAAAATGCATTATGCTGATGCTTTTTATGTAAACGTTTTATTGAAAATATTTAAAAAAAATAACAGAAAACTTTTTACGAATACGTGTAAGTTGAAGGCAATTGAAAAAAGAAATGTCCGTTATAGAGCTGCTGCTCTCGAAGACATCGACTTCGAAAAAAATTAATATTGTAATATATTTCGATATAAAGCGTATAAAAATAAGCACGTATAAGATTAAAATGTTATAGCAAAGTTTCAAAGTACCCGTTACAGTAGTCTTTTAGATTATCCATTAGTAAAAAACAAGCAATTATATATATATATATATATATATATATATATATATACATACATATATATGTGTGTGTGTGTGTATGCGTGTGTGTGAATGTGTTTGTATACACGTGTATATTAACATTCAAACAGAAAATTCAATTGCTACATAGTTGACTGCTTCTGCGGGTTAATCACACTGAAAGGGGTAGCTAGGTCTCTGGACTCTAATCTAGTTATTACAAAATTTACATAATTAATATCCATTTTATTAAATCGTGTCTTCTAAATAAATTATAATATATATATATATATATATATATATACATATATATATATATATATATATATATATATATATACATATATATATATGTATATGTGTGTCTATGTATAGGTATGTATGTATGTATGTATGTATGTATGTATGCATGTAAATATTATTAAACTCCTTGTTTTAGTATTGCAGTGTATCTAATTATAGTTTTATTTCCAGAATCAATTGTTATGAATTTCTGATTGGTCTACCCGGCATATTTAGCTGTTAATTATTGTGATGTTTTTTTTTTTATTTAAAAACAGTGTTTTTTTTTCCATTATCTATGTCATTTTATGTATGTATGCACCTATGTGTGTATTTATGTATGCATGTATGTATGTATGTACACAAGTATATATGGGTATGTATGTGTGTATACGAGTGTGAAAGTGTGTGGGAGGAGAGAGAGAGAGAGAGGGGGGAGATGAATGTACACAGAAACGGGCAGATCAACTTAATATATCTAATAGCCCCAAATCTAAGAGGTTTTTACTTGTATTTTTCAATGTTTACACAATAAAAGAAATAAATTTAAATAGAAATCAAAACAAAGAAGGATATTCTTCGTTTACTTTTTTAAAACGATATATGAATGCATGTATACATTAATGATAGGCATTATAAACCAGATACAATCAACTTTTAAAAAATTATTAATGTGTGTGCGTGTGGGTGAGATGACACTCACCTCGTCCCATATCTTAAATCATAATAAGTTTATGACTCCAATGGAAAGCCTCTTTTAGGTGATACTCTGTTCCGACCATGTACACGTAAGAGAGTCTAGTTTTAAATACAATAGCCAAGATATGGCAACAATACATAAGATATAGCCGAATGGTGAATATATATACAAAAGGTTCGTTGGTTGGTTTTGTTTTACGGCAGATCAACCCTTTTCGGGTTATTTAATGCAATCCAAAGATTTGGAAGAAAACACTTTTAATAGAATATTTGTTGTTTTCAAGTCGGTTTCTATTTAACCCATAGTTGGAACCCTAACATGTACTACCACTCCGGGTCAGAATGAACCTGGGAGCAATGGTAATTGAAGGGTGGCTCCACACTCCTCAAAGCCAACAAGCTGGGGCCTCACCACTGGATATAGTTTGTTATATCCAGGACCTCCATTGAGGGACTTTTACCCTCTGCAAGGGGGTAGTTGGTGTATTCTAATGCCCCACTGACAGGGCCAGTATATAAAAGGATACTCTCAGAAATGAGTTATTTCCTAGTACGTTTGAGGGGACGCACTTCTTAAATGTACCTTTGTATTGTTCTTAATGTATTTATTCAGGCCAATATTACTCATGTATGTTAAGCCGAGAAGTTTGAAGGAAGAGTTGTAAGATAGTCATGCCTATCAGTGCTTGAGAAAGCTAATTGTAATTGTTAAGGTTTTATCTTAGTACACTACAAACTGACGGTGGCTTTGTTAAATATTCCGTCTTTGCTTTATGTTAGCCTATTTTAGAGAGTTATATCATCTGAAAAATAATATCTATTTTTAATATTTCGATGACAATAACTCATGTTTAAATAATGCAAAGCAGAGTTTTAACGCAAATTGTCCATGCGCTTCAGTGCTCACATAAAACATACACACACTCCAACGATTGACTGTATAATACACAAAAACCCGGTTAGATGCATTTAACACAACTAAAATATGACTCAAAATGTTATCATAAGTGTATGTTCAATTTATATGCGAAGTTAATCCTAATCTAAATAAAAACATGTTTTATATATTATTTAATTGGCGCAGTTGATAGAGACCTTGAATCTCTATGTTTTTAGGTGAGAATTGTCGGAAGATACAGGGTTCAATCCTACCCAAAGTCACCCAGAAGGTTACTTGGCCAAAAGTTGGCGAGATGACAACAACAATGGGCGACAGTAATTTCTGAGGAATTTATAGAAATAAAAACGGATATCTGTTCTCTAGTAGCGAAACTTTTGTCACAGAAAGAATCAGTACTATTATGGGGAAACAGTGCAAAAGTAGTGTAATATTAGTTTTCTTATCGACTCTTGGACTCCATAGGCACTAAGTCTTATATATTGTAAAAGTGTAGTATCTGTTTAGTAAGATAAGATCATACGCCCAATGATTACCAGCAGCTTTATTTTGGAGGACAGATGATGTAATGAAGTATCCATTATGTTAGCATGCACCCATGCATTATCTCCAAATATATTTATTTTTAATTATACTGCTCTGATTCCGCTTCTGTAGTCAAACAAACACAAAGCAAACAACTAAAACTAATTACTTTAAATTGACGGAAAACTTGGTTGTAAGCGCTGTTTCTCCAGATTCGCCAATTAGGCTGGCGTTTTTCATGGACACGTCAGTGTGTCGGTCAAGGGCATCGAAATATTTAGACACATCTATTGAAGAGGAAAACAGAATAAAATCACGCCAAATATTCGTGTGGGTGGGCTGAGGAATATGCGTTCAGCAGACGAAGGGTCTAATTAGTAATTCCGGCTGCAAAGTTGAACGATAAAATTGCAGCAATTAAATGACTGCTATCGCCGACAATCACAATTTCATTGGCTCCCAATCATAAAAGAAATATTCAAAAAGACATTTAGTTGGAGCCAGGGATATACAGCTGATTACCAAAATACTTAAGCTTATAAACAAACGTGGTAAATGAGCGATATATATATATATATATATATATATATATATATGTATATATATATATGTATATATATATATAGAGAGAGAGAGATAGAGAGAGAGGTGTATGTGTGTGTGTGTGTTAAAACTTGACTGAACACATCGAAATAAATAACTACAACACAAAAGTAAAATAGAATATATATATATTGAGAGAAATAAAGTATAAACAATATTTACATAGAGTCCATTGGTATAGTCATAATCAGACCGTCCCAAGAGAACGTGTCGGCTGGGTTGTCGTCGACTCTTGATCTCGTTGTCTCTCTGAGTCATCCGTTGGGTCTCTCGTTGGGTTTCACCTGCCTTTATTGTAGGAACCATATTTATATGATTGACACTCCACGTATATCACTAAGGCAGATCCTACCACAACAATATATATATATATATATATATATATATATATATATATATATATATATATATATATATATATATATATATATATATATATATATATATATATATATAAAGCTGAACGTCTGTGTGTATGCCTGGTCACCAATAGGCTCCTATATGGTTGACTATTATAGAAAACTGATCACATGTAATGATAGAAGATGTATCGAGACACAAGAATGGGTATGTTTGACCGGCATAATGACGATTCGTTAAAATCGTGGGGTCTGCGTACGCGCCTGGTCAACAAAGTATGGAAATATACAATTTAAAAATTAAAAAAAAACCCTTTAAAAACCGTTTTTGATATAGATGTATATAATAATACTTTGATAAGTATGTTTCAACTTAAATAGGGGTGGTATAATAAAATTGTGGAGTCTGCGTTCGCGCCTGGCTTCCATAGAATGGAAATAGGCACACACTTTAATAGAGACATTTTATATCTCTCTGCGTAAGTATACTTTGATAATTATGTTTCTGTTTGAAGAAATATGGCATAATAAAATTACGGGGTGCTCGTTCGCACCTGACCTCCATAGAATGTAAATATGTCACAAAGTTTAACTAGGTTTTTTTTTAATATAAATCCACAGAATATTGTGATAAGCATTTCAGTGTGAACAGGTATGGTATAATAAATTATTGGGTTTATTTATTTTATTTTTACTTTCATCATGTTTTGCTTTGGTTTTGATACCCCCAAATTCGAAGCTATCTCTTTACAACCCTTTCTTTTTTCATAATCTATCATAATTTCATGAATCAGAGTCCATTTTCTGCAGGCTGTTTTTGAACTCAGTCAACGACGAGTACTTTAGCTTGTGTATATATATATATAACTTAAGGTTGTATTTTTCAAAATTAGGGTAATGAGTGAAACAAAACGAGGTAAATACAAGAGTGCCTCAAACGGAAGTAGACTAAGTTACATTTCCAATTTGTCTTTACATTAGCAGCAATGTGTTGCTACACAGTCATGAGCATGTTTCGGTGTTCTAGTATTTAGTAACTTAGTAACTAGATACCGTTTAAGACAACGACGTATATTTTCGAAAGCGGAATTTTTAATGAAAACCGAAAATCAACATTCAGCAAAAAAAAAAGGTTTCATTTTATTTTTCACCTGTAATCGGAGCATGGGGGTGAAAAAAAACCTTCTTTGCTTAAAGTTGATTTTCCGTTTTCATTAAGAATTCCGCTTTCGAAAATATACGTTTTTGCCTAGTTACTAAATACTAGAAAACCGAAACATGCTCATGACTTTGGAGCAACAAATTGCTGCTTATGTAAAGAACAATTGAAGATATATATATATATATATATATATTTACACAGAGATCACCACTTATCAAGGCCCGGAAGCCACTCAGGGATAAGGGTTATTGCAAGTACATTACGTTAGTGAGGAGATTTGATGAAGTGTTTACTTAAGGGGGCGGTTCATTAGGAATTTGTTAACATTAGACTTGAAGACATCCAAGTTGTAGTCCGGAGGGAAGCAGGCCGACGGAACAGAGTTCCACATGCGTGCAGTTCTAAGAAAAAAGCTTTGTTCATGAAATCCGCGTTTTGATTTAGGCACAGATATAGAGTGGGGGAAATTTTTCACAGTGGATTCAGCTAGACGGGTGTTTTTCGTGAAAGATTGGCGAGGGGGGACCAGGGATTGGAGTTCAGACGAGCACCTGCCATGAAAATAACGATAAAACAAGGATAGGCTCACAACCTCTCTTCTGTTGGAGAGGGGTTGCAGGGTAGAGAAAAGGGCATCCCCCACTAAACCACGAAGTCTATTTTGTACTCTGTCAAGGCATGATAGGCTGTTTTGGCAGCTCCTGCCCAGATATGGCAACAGTATTCCATCCTTGGCCGTACTTGGCTTTTATATAGATAGTAGTGAGATATCTTCTGGAGCGGTAGAAGGATACCACCATCTTTCCAGCGACCTTGGCAACAGACTTGATGTATGTGTTTCATTTCAGATCAGGAGTAAAGGTCAAACCCAGAAGCTTGTCAAAACACGGAGCCTCACCCAGACGAGAGCCATCCATCACAATTGATGCCAGCTGAGGATCACAGCGTTGATGATGTAAGGATAGGAGTTTGGTTTTGGATGCATTAATTATATATATATATATATATATATATATATATATATATATATATATATATATATATATAATTCCTTGGGACTACAAAATATAAATATTGCAATCATAAAGGAAAAAAATATTCATGGTATGATGCGTAAAGCACATGGTTAAAAAAGGCGAATAAAAAAAGGAAAAGAAAATTAAAGTTGGCAATCCCTTGATCGGTTTCGAACTTGCTTTATAAAAGCTGTATAGAGAGGTTTAAAAATCAAAAGTCAAAATTATGTACATTATCAAAATAAAGGTACGTCGCGTTCTGGTCATCCGTGAAGAAAAACGAAAAGGGAAGAAAATGAAATAAACAACGTTATGGTATTTTTGACGATTCTACAGGTTAATGACGGTCGAACTTCAAAGTTAAAGAAAAGGCCGAATCGTACGTTAATAGTCCCAAAGATCTTTACATAAAATGTGGAGTAAGCAAAACTCAGAATTGAAAAAGAGTTAGTGACGGAGTGCGCTTCATTATATTAAATCCCCATCATGTATAGCGAACTTCAGCACGAAATCTTTTTCAATTCTATGTCGTGATCAGAATTAAACAAAAGAATGTTCGTTAAAAACAGTAAGTTGCTTAATTATGTAGTTTTTTTTTTGTCATGTGCCCGAATGGTTGCACATTAAGACGATCACCCATCATCCATCACCTATTTTGACACTTTTTACAGCAATGCTATCTTTCAATACTAATCGTATTTTTTTCTAGTTTTGCGTATTAATTACAAAATATCTGATATTTTCCCAAAACATCTAGACTTGTTGGAGTTGGGGGAGGTAAAGACTTGCTTCTTTTGATTCAAATGATTTGAACAAAGCGTAAGTGGAAACTTGATTCAAAATATTTCCCATATGTTATATTTCTGCTCTTCGGCTTTAATTTTTTAATGTAAATTTTACAGTGCATAACGATTATTTGATACTGAATATACTCGAAATCGTACATTATTTCCATAATAGAGCAAGTATAATATATAAGAAATGTTTGAAATCAAGTGTTCCTGTTGTTTTTCTTTCTAAACATGTGAAACCATAACAGCAAGTTTTAGTCTTCCTATCCATCAAGTTCAAAAGTTGTGTTGAAATATAAAAGGACCCTTGGTGAAATAAAACATTCTTAATTTTTCGATATCATTCTACCTGAAATACACAGACACATACACACATATGTGTATGGTGTGTGTATATATATGTGTGTATATATATGTGTATATTGAAAAAGTATATATATATATATATATATAAGCAAACAGTTAATAACACGTGTTAAAAACACTTTGAAAAAGAGTCAAAAACATATTTCATCTGAAAAGGAAACATTTGATAAGTGGATAGTCCTTAATCCTTAGAGTTTCGAAGAAAGACTTTCCTTCTCATAAGAGGGTAGGAATTAGCACAATGCGGGATCGGATTTTGCATACAAAAGTATTTGATGAAACTGTCAAAGATCTTACTTGATAACAAAATGTAAAGTAGAGGGTATATGGTAAAAAAAAGGTGATTACACGTGAATGGATAGTCTGGTGAAAGGTATATAATCCAATGACGGTAAAATCCAAAAAATAAAAAAAATGAAAAAATAATTAAAAAACGTAGTTTATATATATATATATATATATATATATATATATATATATATATATATATATATATGAATTCAAGTTTGAAAGATATGCAAAAATTCAGAATGATTGATTTGCAACAAATCAATGATTCCTAATATTTTATATCTTTCTACCTGGAATATATATATATATATATATATATATATATATATATATATATATATATATATATATATATATATATAGAGAGAGAGAGAGAGAGAGAGAGAGAGACTTCGTAGCCTTGTGGGGATTTTTCCCCCTGCAACCACTTTCTCACAGAAGAAATGTTGCGAGTTTGTCTCGGCTGTATCTTTATTTTCATAGCAAGTGCTCGGGTTAGCTCCATTCTATGGCCCCCCCTCATAAAACTTTCACAAGAAACACCCGTCTAGCAGAAAAAACTATCACTAATTTCCCCTACTCTTTATCTGTGCCCAAACCTAAACATAGATTCCATGACCAAAGCATCTATTTTAGAACTGCAATTGTCTTTCGTTTTCCTGCTTTCCAGCTGACTATAATATGGTTGTCTTCAAGTTTAATGTAGACAAGTTTTTGATGATCCGTTCCATATAAGTTAACAGATTTACCGTAAAAAAAAAAGTTTATAATAAAAGTGAAAAGGTATACTCATCAAATTAGTGTGATTGTAAAAATCCAGTTAGATCTTTTTTAAAAAAAGGCATTAATGAGTTGAAGAAAAGTTCAGTAAGGAATTCTGAGGAATAAATCAAATATCCTGAGTTTTATGAAATGCTCTGTAGTGAAGTGCGGGAGTATGGAATAAATAGTTCTTGTGTAGAAAAACATATGAAACCTTTTTTATATATACATATATTTTTCTTTTTAAAATAAAAATAATATCATATTGTCTAAACATAAGTTGGTTTACAACAACTGAATTCAAATTGTACGCGTTGGATGTTTGTAAAATGTACATCGGATAAGAAAAGAATAAATTCGATTTAAAATGAACGGAGTTATGTCCCCTGTTCTTTAAAAATTACTTCACTCAATAACTACCATCATTGAGTGTAGGTTTTGTTTTTGTTTTCCTTCTGTGGCAGATTTTGACTTTCTAACAGAAACAAAACTCTATCATTGAGATATTTGTGTGTATTCTTATCCATCGGACTACTGTTCTCATCTTGAGTGTTATTTTCACAACGTTTCGGTCGATATAACCTCCGATCTTCTTCAGGGGTATCTTGTCGAACTCGAGAATATTTCGGTTGAACTCTGGAATTTGGACGGAATTTCGAGCGGAACCCTTTATTTACTTCACGGGCATAGCGTGTTCTTGTTCCGTCAGCCATGACTGGATAGATGCCCTAAGTAATTCGCAAGTGTATATTTTGGTCGCCCACACTGAGGGTTGAACCTTCAACCTTCAGCAGAATATCACTTTTACAATTGAGTTTTCCCTGTACTCTAACCACTACGCCACGGGTTCTTGCGGACTGAAGAAGATCGTGGGTTATATCGACCGAAACGTTGTGAAAATCACACTCAAGATTAGAACAGTAGTCCGATAAATAATAATGCATATAACCAATCCTCATCTTAAAATTCCGGAAACGTCTGCCATTAATGTTCGTCAGAAGCAGATATGCTTCATTAAATTCTTGGGTCGATTGCATTGAGAGTGATGCATTGCTTTCAGAACGATCATCGTTATATCCTATATTGTAAAAAGACATACAATGATATTTAAGTTCAAAGTCAGATCATTAATTTAGGACCTCTTAATGAGATATTACTTCAACAATATAAAGAATTGTTCCAATTGGTCCATAATCGTGCAGTTTTTTTAAACACGTTCATTTGAACAACCGTCAGATATGTCTATTGGTCGTCATAAATATTTAACGGCCAAACACTTAAACTACTAGTCAGATAACAACACGAAATAGTAATCTTGCATCATGGATGTTTATTTCATAAATGAGCAAAACCTTGTTTTGATTGAGGAATAACGGTACAGATGTCGGCAATTTTTAATGGAAAATAATCGTTTCAAAATGCCGACGTTTCGATTAGTTGAATCATATCTAAAATTGGTTTGGTTTTATATCTTTCTTCTAGAGGGTAGCAAACGGGACTGACTCGCTTACTGAATGTCCGCGGTTAGAAGGCTAAATGTTTTGGTCTCGATTATATACATATATATATATATATATATATATATATATATATATATATATATATATATACGCAGGGTGAGCAAACATTGCCCGGGAATGAAAGTTGATCAGCGATTATGAAGCACTTCGATTGTTTTATTTTTATTGTCTTGAAATCGATGAAATAACCATTTTTTTTTCAATGAAATCGATTGTCTGCTGTAATTGGTTAACCATGGCGATGTACGTGGAGGAAACGCCACATACTTCTCGCAGTAACATAGTGTTCAATAAACTCTATATTGCACTGTAGAGAACCTACTGTAGATTTTATAAAAGCAATGTCCTGCATTAAAGTTTAAAATTCATAAGTTGTGTTCTAAACAAAAATATTAATTTCGAACGCACTCTTCACATATCAAGGAATATGCCTCTTTTATGTCTGGGACTACTCGTTATGCGGTGATAACGGCTTGAACTTAAGTTTAAAATAAAAAGTGCAAGTATCATGATTAAAGTATGCTTTAAATAGCAACATCCGTTTCAATGGCGCAGATGTCATATCAAAGAACGTCATGTTGATTTGATATGTTGGGCCTTTCGACTGGTAATAAAACTTCTCAAACGCGCATTTGATGTTAGGCTGTGTAAAATGTCTACTTTGTTCAATACGGCCTGTTCTTTCTTTCATCTAATCGTTTCGATTATCGATTTTAATCGAAGACATTCCGACACAAAACATATCTAAGTTCACTGCTGGTCTATATCCAGTGGTGAGGTCCCAGCTTGCGGATTTTGGGAAGTGTGGGCCTCCCCCCCCTTTAATTGTCATTGATTCCATGTCCACTCTGACCCGGAGAGGTAGCACTTGTTAGGGTTCCAACTATGGGTTAAATAGAAACCGACTTGAAAACGATATATATATTCTCTTTAAAAATTTTCTTCAATATCTTTGGATTCGGCATTAAATAACCTGAAAAGTGTTGATATGCTGTAAAACAAAAACAACCAAAAAATCTATCAGAACACTGTCAGGCCTATGATATTTCATTAAAGTCAACCAAGTCTTTTTCGAATTCATAAGGAAGGAACTAATCAGACACAGACACGCGGACACTATTATGGATTTATATAGGTCTCTGATTAGTTGCTTGGTGTGGCACTCAATAAAACACGTGTAAGGCGCACGATATATCATATAAAATATGAATGTATATTTAAATATAATTGTGGTCTTTGATTTTTATAAATGATATATATATATATATATGCTCTGATAGTGCAATTAATTTTTATTGACCTTAAATAGATTAATTAAAACATCTTCATTATATATATATATACATTACATTATATACATATTAACTCTACTATTAAAAGCTATGTACATATATATGTGTATACAATAATAATTATTATTATTAATTTTATTATTCATCTTATTATTATTCATATTATTATGCTTATTATGCTTATTATTATTATTATTGTTATTATTATTATTATTATTATTATTAGTAGTAGTAGTAGTAGTAGTAGTAGTAGTATCAAAATACATTTTGTATCGAAAATTGTTGTTCAAAATCACCCGTCGTGCCTGCATTAATAAAATCTCCGATGACAAGTCGAATGAAATAGACAAGTCATATTATGAGAATACAAATTGTCTGAAGTTTTCGATCGCATCGAGAAAGAGAAGTTTATTTTGGAGGAGCTTTGCCAATTTACTCCGAGATTCCAGACGCGTCAACTTCGGTTTCACCCCGTATCCGAATTTCAGACAATAGAGAATGAACATAAAATAAATAAGAAAAAAAAAATGTCACTTTTCTATTGATGACTACGCTGCCGACAACTGATCGATTATTCAGCTCACACCTAAATAACAAACTGCTTTTGAACTGCACTACTTGCGGCAGGTGTATTATCCGCGCGCCGTCGCTACGAAAGAGGAGCAGTGAGCCAGGACTGTGATGTGGTTTCGTCGTTCCCCTTTCTTTTGACGGCGGCGCTGCGTTGGCTTACGCATGGCATTCACGTTTCGTTTGATGAGGATACGTATTGTACACCCCGTCGACTCGGGGCATACACTCTATAGCTAACAAACTCGCGATATTTTCAAACTCTTTACCGGATTTCATCGAGCAGTTTTCCCGCTGAGATAGAGACAGTCTTCTATGAAGGACTATCGTTATTTCTTTTGTGTTTGCATGAATAAAAACAAGGGAATTATTTGCTAACGATGTTTCACTTGATCATGTTTATTTCGAAATTTGGCTACCATTAAAAGAATTTATTATTAAGCAGCGACATATTCTCACATATTTCTATTCTATACGTGTGATGCGACTTACAATTTGCGAACTTATTATCTTAATGATATTATTAAAAGGTTTCTTTGTTTGGATGCTTTGGAGAAATGTTTAACTCTTGAGTGTCATTTTTATAGTCTTATTGTGTATGGAAACTCTGGTCGTCACGTTAAACAACAATTATATATATATATATATATATATATATATATATATATATATATATATATATATATATATAAACTATCCACTATCTTCTGCTTCCTCTTTTAAAATTAAATATGTTTTTAACTCTTTTTCAAGATGTCTTTTAACATATTTTATTAATTATTTGTTCATATATATATATATATATATATCATAATTTTGTAATATGTATATATGTGTGTGTGCGCGCGTGTGTGTAAATAGATACTATTAGATAGAAAGATAGATAGATCGATAGATAGATAGATTCATAGATCATAGATGGATACGAGATATATGGACATAGATATATGTTTGTATAGATAAAGATATAGATGTACACTATAATGTAATATACGTAGTAAAATATAGTTTAAAAATATAATATAAAAACAGCTATATGTATGTCTGCCTTTCTCCATGTACGTAAACTCTATCTCCTTTAAAATAAAAGTCGCAGGGAGGCCTCAAATGAATGCGGTTTTTAACGGATCGTTATATTTAATGGCACTCAGCCGGTTAATATAGTTTTTTAAGGCGGAAAAAATCTATCAAAATTGAAAAAAAATATTATAAATTTTTACATACGTCTTATATTTTTTTTAAATATTTAATCAATTCATAGCGTGCCAGATTTCTACAGTCGAAACATCACCAGATTTAATTGCAACAGTTTCGGTTTCGATTCGACCTGATGGCACACAAGTACATTTTACCTTTCAACTCACGACCCTAAAAAATATATATAAAATCGAGAAAATTAAAATATCATATTTAGACGTTCATTTTATTTTTCATTAAACTACCCAAGTGCACACACACACACAATATATATATATATATATATATATATATATATATATATATATATATATAACGGAAAAGTATTCATCTATCACGATATATATACGTATATATATATATATATATATATATATATATATATATATATATGTATATATGTACATATATACATGATAAACAGTTTCTCCCCGGCTATCCCTTTTTTCTTTCTTTCATTTTTCATTAAACTACCCAAGTTAATACACACACGCACATTATATATATATATATATATATATATATATATATATATATATATATATATATATATATATATATAACGGAAAATTATCCATCTATCACGATATATATATAATATATGTATATGTATATCTATATAAATATATATATATATATATATATATATATACTAGCAAGCACACACGCACACACGCACACACACACGTTCACTACCGTCACGTTGTTATGGCAACCAAACCCGCTGACTTACATAAACAGTAAACACACACAGTAAATGTGATTTTCTTCATTTTCTCATTTCACTCGTGGTCTTAAATTCATTTCGGGTTTGTATTACTGTACACATAGTTTCGAAAAAGTTGTCAAAAAAACAAATATATAACAAATAAATGTTATCAAAGGCAAGATAAGTTACTTTTCTACCAAACCTGATATATTTGTCGTGTTTTATTCAATGTAACATGTTTATTCAGCTCGAAAACCATACAGTGTTTACCGATGTATCGGAAAATTCAAGATGGCACCTCACTCCCTCTTTAACATGGTAAGTATGGGAAAAGGTATTATAAATAAAAAATAGAAAAAATAATATAAAAACCCGCCGAATATATGTCAAGGTAACATATATTGAGCGAGTTTTTAACAGTATTTTATTCAGTTTTTTATTTATAACACCTTTTCCCAAACTGACCGTGTTAAAGAGGGACTCAGACGCCATCTTGAATTTTCCAATACATCGGTAAACACTGTATTGTTTTCGAGCTGAATAAACATGTTACATTGAATAAAAATACGAAAAATATATCCAGTTTGGTAGAAAAGTAACTTATCTTGCATTTGATAACATTTATTTGTTATATATTTGTTTTTGGCAACTTTTTCGAATCTATGTGTGCAGTAATACAAACCCATTAAAAATATTGTTTTTGATTTTGAAAAAATATTGTGGTTCATTTTGATTAAAAAATATTTATTTTGATTAAAAAAATATTCATTTTGATTTAAAAAAAAAATATTGTTCATTTCGATTAAAAAACATTCATTTTGATTTTTAAAAAATCATTTTGATTAAAATTGTTTAATTTTAATGTTTGTTTATTGTCTTAACTCATATCAAATGTTTTGCTTGTGTTCTGCTTCAAATATTCATAATCTTACATGCATATTTTTCATTTTATTATATTAAATAAACTTCAAGTTTACTACAAATCAAATCGTGTTCCTTCACTTTTGAAAATGTAATTTATAAGTAATTAAAGAACGCATTCTAATCTTTAAAATCTATAATACAACGAAATATTCAATTGCGTTAATTCAAATTTTGCGCCCGTGCGAAATTGCGTTTTGTTTTCACGGGTTGCCATTTTGTTTTCGCGCGCACTTGCTTTCAATTTTTGCTTTTTAATATATTAATTCTGCATACCGACTTGCACTTTTATACACTACTTCTGTACGTTCACTTTCCCATAGATTGCTATAACATTTTTTTTTACACAGTGATCACCACTTATCAAGGCCCGGAAGCCACTTAAGGATAAGGGTTATTGCAAGTCCATTACGTTAGTGTGGAGATTTGATGAAGTGTTTAATTAAGGGGGCGGTTCATTAGAAATTTGTTTACATTGGACTTGAATACATCCAAGTTGTAGTCCAGAGGGAAGCAGGCAGACGGAACAGAGTGTTATATATATATATATATATATATATATATATATATATATATATATATGTGTGTGTGTGTGTGTGTGTGTGTGCGTGTGTGTGTGTGTGTGAGAGAGAGTGTGTCTATGTGCGTGTGTGGGGGTGTTAGTGTTGCATTGAATAATTTCTGCTTTTGCTCCGATGCCAACAACGAGTCTTTTAATTGATTTTGTTTTTGATTTTCTTTAAAGAAAAATATTCTACCGCTGATAGTAATACTAAAATAGTGAATATATGTTGTTTAAAACCTATTAGTAAAACTAAACTCGCTAGATCATCCCTCACAAGTGGATCCTTACGTATGAGAAACTACCTGCACATTTAGCATGTGTTTTTACGTCAATCGTGAAAAATAACAACTTTATAGTTAAATATGTTGAGATTTAGAAAGAATCGGAATCAGAATAGCTAATTGTATTGGAATGGAAAATTTAATATGGAATCGGTAAAAATACTGGAATCGTCCCATCCCGCGTTCTCATACGAGAGGTGATCAATAAGTGAAGACTTATAAATTTGAACCCCAAAAGTTTAAGAGCTACGAAAAGTGAAGTAGTCCTATTAAAACGAGCGATCTTTAATTATTCAGGATTTAATATCCTACATAGTAAACATTATTCTTAGTTTAATTCTGTCCAGGAATTCAATGACGCATTTCTGTGCCTGGAGCACTTCCATGGTAGAGTTGTTTTAAACATTTTTTAAAGAGTCTTACACCAAAGATACCTGAAACAGAGATAATGAACTTTCGCGTCATGAATGCTTTAGTCTCCTGATCATAACACTTCAATGTTCAATTTCCTTTTTTATAAAATCGGGGAGACTATAAATTTGGAGCAATTACTCTTTTGAACGCTACTCCTATATATTGAAAAATGACCAACACCTTCGTTTATTGATAATATACATAGTTGATTATTACCCAACTATAAACATATTTGCGGACATATATATTTTGATGGACGGGAAAAGCAGAGGAAAGGGGACAGAGAGAGTAAAAGATTGACATAGTAAAAGATATAGCGCCAGAAAGAAAGAGGGAGAGAGATAGAGGGGGATAAAGATAAAGGAAACGAAACCGATAGTGACTGGTCGATGCTTTCACTTCATAATAAAAATTAAATGATTTATTATTTCACTATATTATACTTAAGATGATGTGAGCATAAGGAACAGAAAAAGTAAAATAACACGTTTGGCCTGCAAGTCAAATACTCTCGACTTTTCTCTTATCCTATGGGAATAATTTTCCGCCTCACACTACGCGTTTTTCGTATGAGTCGATTTTACGACGATATATCGTGACAAGGCGCCATAACTCAAACCTCCTTAACGGACATTATGCGTCAATCCTGCTTGCGACGGTTATTGCATGACTGTTTTCGAAGCCACGGCTGATATTTAAGTAGCCCTGTAATAAAAACTACCGGAATGGACACACCTCTAGCGTTTACCAGTAAAACAACGCCGA
The DNA here is from genome assembly GCF_053919585.1 of Euprymna scolopes. Taxonomy (NCBI): domain Eukaryota; kingdom Metazoa; phylum Mollusca; class Cephalopoda; order Sepiida; family Sepiolidae; genus Euprymna; species Euprymna scolopes. The sequence continues at coordinate 3,436,262 of NC_136516.1, forward strand.
ACATTAAACGAGTTATCGTTTGTCTACGAAGGTACCAACTTTGGTCAGCTCGTCCAACTGCGGTTTTGTTTTTAGGAAATGAAAGTGTGCACTGGTTTCGGATCGATGACAATTCCATAACAAGCGCAAGGACTCCTTCTTAATATTACTTCAAATCGATGTTTGGAAAATATTTGGAAAAACAAAGTAATTTTTTTTTCACACGGTGGTCACAACTTATCAAGGCCCGGAAGCCACTCACGGATAAGGGTTATTGCAAGTACAGTACGTTAGTGTGGAGATTTAGTGAGGTGTTTACTTAAGGGGGTGGTTCCTTAGGAATTTTTAACGTTGGACTTGAAGACCTCCCGGTTGTAGTCAGGTTGGAAGCAGGCAGACGGAACAGAATTCCACAGACGTGGAATCTACGGTTTGATTTAGGCACAGATAAAGAGTGGGGAAAATTTTTCACGGTCGATTCAACTAGACGGATGTTTTTCGTGAGAGATTGGCGAGGGGGAACCAGAGATTGGTGTTCAGACGAGCACCTGCCATGGAAATAACGATAAAACAAGGGTAGGCTCGCAAGGTCTCTTCTGTGGGAGAGAGGTTGCAGGGTAGAGAAAAGGGAATCCCCCACTAAGCCACGAAGTCTATTTTGTACTATGTCAAGGCAGAATATGCTGTTTTTAGCAGCTCTTTTCCAGATATGGCAGCAGTATTCCATCCTTGGACGTACTTGGCTTTTATCTTCGTTCATCCACTGTATGAGTTTCGACGTCTGATCCTGTTTTAAAAGTTAAACGTAACCTGAAAACGATCAAATTTAATTAATAAAAAGAAAACACCTAAATGCAGTTTCTATAATAACGCGTGCGGTGGCTTTATATCACGCATGGAAAATTGTTAAAATGATAATATGAAATTTCATAAAATAGAAACAGAATTCCATAAAAAAACATTAGTACGAGATACCTTAGGAAACTTGTAAAAAAATGTGTGTGTGATCAATTTTATTGATAGTACACACATGAAACTTTAATTCTCTCCCAAGTAATATTGCCCCACTGCATTGCTCTTGTACCATTCAGCAAACTTCTGGAAACCCCATAGATGTTCTCTTGCTTGAGCGTGTTACTGACCCTCGACACAACTACTTTTATCTTCTTAATTAACTAAAATATGATTATCATATTTTAATAAATATAGGCAAGAATTTCCTCATGTTTTAATTAATTAACAATGGTTAATACACCAATG
>NC_136516.1:3440000-3445000 GCF_053919585.1 Euprymna scolopes
TATATATATATATATATATATATATATATATATATATATATCCTCATGTGTGTTTATGCATATGTTTCTATGTGCGCGTGTATGAATGTATGTGCTCATGGATCATGTGTATATACATAAATATATATTGGTATATCTATATCTTTGTGCACATATATGTTTTCGTACATCTGGGTGTTAATGTTTCTATATGTGTTTATGTATATATATATATATATATATATATATATATATATATATATGTGTCTGTATATTAATATTTTTTATAAATATGTATATTTATGTAATTGTATATACGTGTATATCGGTACATGTCTGTGTATATATGTATGTATGTATATGTTCATCTACTTCTTAGTGGAGATCTATATCTCCACGTATATGTATATATGTAAGTGTGTATATATATATATATATATATATATATATATATATATATGTATATATGTCTATGTATATATGTGAGTATGTATATGTGTATAGAAGTTGTGTGTATATGTGTGTGTATGTCTGCATATAGATGCAGGTGTGTCTGCATATGCATTGTTAATATACATATATATATATGTGTGTGTGTGTATGCGAGTATGTTTCTGTATATAGATGTGTAGAAATGCACATATGTATGTGTGTGTATGTAAGTGTATTTGCGCATGCATTTGCGTATTTATTAATCCTTAACTACCTAAAAACAACTCATTGTCAACTGAAATGAACAATCGACTTATTGCGACTTCGAAATTTTTAAATGGAGTCCTGTTACATACATGACACCTGCAAAAACTGTTCTCTTATTCTCCCTCTGTTTCTCTCTCCCTGTCTCTCCCTCTCATCTACTTCATATATATGACTAAACAAGCAAAAAGCAGTCAAAATTTTAAACCTAAAAATTGAAACTCCTCCCTCTCCTCTCTTTACCACCTCTCTTTTTTTCTTTACCATCTTCTCTCCACCTCCTTCTCCCTATATATATATATCCCCACCCACGCCTACCTGAATCTGCTACACCCCACACACAATACCATCTAGTGTATTTTAACCTTCAAAACTGAAATATTTTCGATACCCGTCTCCCTCCCTCTTATTATCTCCTACTCCGCGTTTTTTATTTTTTTTCGTATCTCTTCAAAAACAATTCTTCCAAACACTAACAACTATTTCTGTAAGGTCTGACGAGGCTGTTGGATCGTAAACATGACCCAACATGTGAAACATGCGTAACCAAACAGATATAACGGTTATAAAAATATGAAACGCATATTTGCTTTGCAATAGTATTGAACATTGTTCAGGTTTTCACTTGGATTTTACTTGTGCAAATAGAAATTCAATTAACTTTCTTGGAGTTATATTTTTGGGTTTTACCGTCATTGGATTATTTACCTTTCACCATACTATCCATTCACGTATAATCACCTTTTTTTCACCATATTTCCTCTTCTTCAGTGTTTGTTATCAAGTAAGATCTTTGACTTGCTTGCAGTTCCATCAAATACTTTTGTATGCAGAATTCGATCCCGCATTTTGCTAATAGCTACCCTCTGATGAGAAGGAAAGTATTTCTTCGAAACTCCGCGAATTAAGGACCATCCGTCTTTCAAGTGTTTCCTTTTCAGATTAAATATGTTTAAACTTTTTTTAAAAGTGTTTTAACACGTTTTATTAACTGTTGTCTCTGATATATATATATATATATATATATATATATATATATTATATATATATATTATATAGATATATGTATGTATAACATTAAAAATTCATTATATTATCAATAATTTGAATTGAAAAAAATCTTCATGCTTGAATATTTTAAGTTATAAATCCTTTATATTTTTTACTGGACTATGTTTTCCAGGTTCCCATTGAATTCTGCTGTTCGTTGTTTAATTTAAGTATTATTTATTGGTCTCCATAAACATAACGTATATAAATCAAATAACAATGTACGCCAATCGTCTGCTTTCAATGAAATCCCCCCAATTATCTCCCATTTCTGCTTTCATTCTCTCTGTTTCACCTATAACTTCTCTTTCCGCGAGGACGGTTTATTGGTAGGAATAGTAGTCGCTGAAGCGGATGTTAGCGAAACCAGTTATAAAAAACGTCGCTCATTTACTTACGTTTTTTTAGAATTTTGGACGCCGAAAAATTATTCATAACTTTTTTTAACTGAATGAAAATTGATTTTTTTTTTCACAATATAGCCAGGAAGATGATCTATAAACTGCAAAAATTGCTTGTTATTTGGTCGAAAAAATGAGTGAGCGGTAAAGATTAAAAACAGTCCTAAATGACTAAAACTGCACATTAACCGTGTTTGAATTATTATTTCTCCATCTTTGTTTTTGTTTGTAGTAGAGGATTGCAGCGAAGTATTCGATTCTTTATTAATACATAAATAGCTTTAAATATATGTTAATGAATGTAAAAAAAAAAAAAACGTCGGTACCGTTAGTTTGAAATCGGATACAACGACGCATCGTTTATGGTCGTTTATATCCGACTCTCTTGAGTATCCTCTTATACCTGCCTTATTATAGCATATGACGTCACAACATTTTTTTTATTCAATTATTCTTACTAATTTTTCATGTTTTTTTTGTTATCTTATGATCCTCTATTTTATTTTCTTGTATTTCCAGATCGTTGCAGTTGTCTTTCTTTCTGTTTATCTCAACCGATAACTTTACTCATCTGTGCACTATAATGTGCAGCAACGTCGCGTAGACAACAGTTCTGCAGTAAAATAGAGAGAGGATTCGTATTAAGACTGTTGACGTGAAGCTGAGATAGCAAGGGAGCAATAAGACAGAGATATTTGAGTGGGAAAGATGTATCGGCATTAGCATAAGGAGCAGAGCAAACGGCGGACGATGTATTCCCGCTAGGAAGTGAACGCCATGTATAAATTTATTTGTTGACCACAAATTACGGACAAAAAGTAAAAGTGAGTCCAAAATATTTATTTATTTATAGGGTGGACAGACAAGAGTGAGAACGAAATGAGACCGCCTTCTATAACGTTCCAGCTTTTCCTCAGGACAGCCATATGGATGGGAATCATCTGATTTAAGTTGCCAGAATCTGAGTTTTAAAAAATGTCAATTCGATACGTAATCGCCCCTTAAAGATAAAAATCGAATATTTGATTTACAATCGAAAAAGATATTTCAATATTACTCTAAAATAAATTCATAAAATCCAGCCTCTTTTTTAATGGTAAAGTAATTTTTAACGTGGTTGTTAGACTTTGTATGTTTTCTTTTCCAAATTAAATTTCTAAAGAAATTATATTTATAGGTTTTATCCCAGATAATTTTATATTCTACATCATAATATCGTAATGAAGATCGTATAATGCTACTATCCTATATTATTCATTTGCATATTATCGATATTGATACCAAATAAGCATAATAATTAGACTTATAATTGAATTGAATTTGCTAGTGCATACGTTATATTATTTTCAAATTTATACGCTCATTATTATAAGTCCGCTATTAAGTCGTTTTGAAGGTTAAGAATGCAGGAATGTACAGTCGTTGTCAGCAGATAAATAAACAGTAATAAATATTTCAATAGTATTCGTTTACTTAACTGATGTGTTTGTCTTTTTCTCTCTTTGTCTTCCACTGTGGACAGTATTAAATGCATAGGTCCTTCCGAGTGCATCAAGCATCTTGGAAAATAGTTTAGAGACTCTCTAAACTGTCAACTGTTAAGTGGTCATTGTTTTAATATTCTTATAAAATTCAAATTCTCTTCTAGTTTAAAATAATCACAGTAACTGTTAAGGGGAGGTAATTCTATTTTACTATTTTTTTTTACTGATCTATAGGTTTTCTAATAAAGGGGAACTTATTCGAAATTCCTGGTAAATATGGTTTTATCATAGGGAAAATAATATCTATTTATTCATTTGTTCCTTGTTAAGAGAGGTAATTCTATTTTTTCTTATAAAGACAAAAACAGACTAATTAGGGTTTTTTTATTTATACGGTCTCTATACGGTGATTATTCGTAAAGTAAAAAAAATAAATAAAAAATAATTAAATAATTAAAAAATATATTGTAGTCATTTGGAAAGCAGGAAAACGGAAGAGAGTTTCGCAGGCCTACAATTCCAAGAAAGAAATGTTGTTCATGGTATTTACGTTAAATTTACAGATAAAAAGTGTGGTAAATTGTTGATAGTGGTTTCAGATATACGAGTGTTTATCATTAAAATTAGGACTTGCGGGGCTATAAATAAGAATTCCGAAGAGCATTTGTCATGAAAATTTTGCTAAAGCAGACACAGGCATGTAATGTCTCTTTTGTGGAGAAAGAGGCATCCCCTAATAGGCTACGAAGTCTATTTTGAACTTTGCCAAAGCAGGATAATCTATATAATGCAGATTCTATCAGCATGGTTCAACAATGCTCCTTTCTTGGGCGTACTTTACACTTATACAACTCGAGAAATCCATCAGCAGTAAGGTATCTACTGGTACGGTAGAAGGATACCACCAGTTTTTCAGCAGATTTGGCAACGGATTTGATGCACGTGTTCCATCACAGATTTAAAGCAAAGGTAAAACATCGAAGCTTGTCCGAACATAGAGTTTTCATTTTCCCATAATTTATACACTAAATTGTTTTGTTACAACGTTTTATTTATAACCGGTGAGTAGATGTTTCGAAGCACAACGTTTTGTATTCGAAACTTCTTGTAAATAATGAATTTAATTTTAGATTACTGCCAATAGGCGTCGAGTATCTATGTATGAATTCTCTTAATTGCATTTTCTCCGATTCTGATCATGAATCCCTATCACAAGCGGTTACATTTCTGACACGTTTCCCAAACCAGCAAGATAAACATGCCTCACTCTGACCACAATCCCGATTATTGTACAGCAAATGCCCACAGCCCACTTGAGAATGCTGACCATGATGTGATCATTAAAGAAATCGCTCCACATTCCTTACCCAGAACGGAAGACCCACTGCTT